>NC_081157.1:55034642-55114234 GCF_012432095.1 Onychostoma macrolepis | reverse complement strand
TTAGTTAACCTGTATTTGAAAATGTGTTAAACTGTAGTTGGATAAGTTATGGATTAGTTCAAATGGTTTTGGTTGAGTTATTGATTAGTTAACCTGTATTTGAAAATGTGTTAAACTGTAGTTGGATAAGTTATGATTTACCTATACTGTGTTTGTTTGGGTTATAGATTAACCTGTATTTGGATATGTTAAGGATTAGTTAAGCTAAATTTGGGTGGGTTATGGATCGGTTTTACCCTGTGTTTGGGTGAGCTATGGATCAGTTAGCCTGTGTTTGAATGGGTTATGGACAGTGTTGGGCAGTAACTAGTTACTAGTAATATAGTTACTGTAATAATATTACTTTTGCAGTAACTAGTAGTGTAACTAATTATTAATAAGGTTTCAGTAATAATATTACTTTTGAAAGGAGTAACAAGTAATAAGTAAAGTAGCAATATTACTTTTGAAAGGAGTAACAAGTAATAAGTAAAGTAGCAATATTACTTTTGCAGTAACTAGTAGTGTAACTAATTATTAATAAGGTTTCAGTAATAATATTACTTTTGAAAGGAGTAACAAGTAATAAGTAATATATTACATTCTTTGAGTAACTAGCCCAACACTGGTTATGGATTAGTTAAAATGTGTTCAAGTGGATTATAGATTAGTTAACCTGTATTTGAAAATGTGTTAAACTGTAGTTGGATAAGTTATGGATTAGTTAAAATGTGTTTGGGTGGATTATGGATTAGTTAAAATGTGTTTGGGTGGGTTATGCATTAGTTAAAAAAGTGTTTGAGTGAGTTATGGATTATTTAAAATGATTTTGGTTAAATTACTGATTAATTAACCTGTATTTGGATATGTTAAGGATTAGTTAAGCTAAATTTGGGTGGGTTATGCATTAGTTAAAAAAGTGTTTGAGTGAGTTATGGATTATTTAAAATGATTTTGGTTAAATTACTGATTAATTAACCTGTATTTGGATAAGTTATGATTTACCTATACTGTGTTTGTTTGGGTTATAGATTAACCTGTATTTGGATAAGTTATGGATTAGTTAAAATGTGTTCAAGTGGATTATAGATTAGTTAACCTATATTTGGATATGTTAAGGATTAGTTAAGCTAAATTTGGGTGGGTTATGCATTAGTTAAAAAAAGTGTTTGAGTGAGTTATGGATTATTTAAAATGATTTTGGTTAAATTACTGATTAATTAACCTGTATTTGGATAAGTTATGGATTAGTTAAGAGGTTTTGGGTGA
The DNA here is from genome assembly GCF_012432095.1 of Onychostoma macrolepis. Taxonomy (NCBI): domain Eukaryota; kingdom Metazoa; phylum Chordata; class Actinopteri; order Cypriniformes; family Cyprinidae; genus Onychostoma; species Onychostoma macrolepis. Next base: position 55,112,986 of record NC_081157.1, on the reverse strand, counting down.
TATACTATGGACTAGTTAAAATGTGTTCAAGTGGATTATAGATTAGTTAACCTGTATTTGAAAATGTGTTAAACTGTAGTTGGATAAGTTATGATTTACCTATACTGTGTTTGTTTGGGTTATAGATTAACCTGTATTTGGATATGTTATTTGGTTTAGTTAAATTGTTTTGGGTGGATTATGGATTAGTTAAAATGTGTTTGGGTGGATTATGAATTAGTTAAACTGTGTTTGGGTGGGTTATAGTTACCCTGTACTGGATGAGGTACACAGAGCACTTGGTCCCCTTGAACAGGTCATTTTTGGGCGTGACGTCTCTAAAGGAAAGCTCAACGTTCCTGCATTCTCGTAAGATGCTGAAACAGCAGGAATGTCACACTGGAAAGTCAAGCACACATCTGTTCCCAGAACAGCACCACAGAGTTTCTCAACACATGTGAACAAACACTGTTACTACAGTTCCTGCAGAAATCCCCCACACTGGCCACGATGTCTGTCTGTGATGATGATTTGACTGTTCACACTGATCTGATCAGATAGTTAACCCAAAAATTAATAATTCTGTCATTAATTACTCACCCTCATGTCTTTCCAAACCCATAAATCCTCCATTCATGGAAAAAACAAAACAAACATAATGATACAACGATAATAATTACAATAATATACACACACCAAGTCTTGACTGGAAACAAAACTCCAAAACAAAGCTCGAGAAGACTACTCTCTCTCCTCCACCTTTAAGATCAACTGTGCCTCGTCCATCTCTTCATTCTGCTGCCGCCATTCCTCCGATTCCACCCATTTCAAAATGGTCCGTCAACAGCCTACGTCAAGCCCTCTCAAACTCCGAACTACATTTCTCCCGCAGATCATCAAAAGCTCAACTCTATGATCTACTTTCTAACTCCAACAGCTCCAGCATCCCAACAAACACCTCAACTCCAAAAAAAGAAGGCCCAGTCCTCATCCACTTCTGTTTCTCTCCTGGCTCAGCGTTCCGAACGCCATCATTTACAGTGCGCTAATCCAGAGGCCACGGCAAAGACCAGAGGGGAAAAAACTACAGCAGCATATACTTCCTCGTCCACCGGCCTTTCCTCCCGGTCAACAATAGCGGCCGCAAAAAACAGTTCCGCAGTTCCTTCAACGCTCACGAATTCTCATTTGCAGGCTTCTCCACTCCCTAGGCAAGACCCATCTATCCCAACTTTTTCTTCCATACTTCCTTCCTTCCGCTTCCCCACCTCTTTTCATTTATTTTGTTGATAACCCATGCGCAACAAGCCAATTCTTCTAATCCCCTTTTTCTCCGTTCTGTGCCTCAAATTCCTCCTAACATCCCCCCTGGCTCAGTCCCTAGCGGGAGGTTGCCTCTGCAAAGGATCCTTTACCCCCTTTTGCCTGCTAACCCTTCCCCTCTTCTCGCTTCAGCTCCTCTTAGACATCGCGGACACCAGTAACTAGTAGGGCCCCCTGCCCAGCATCCATCTTCCTCGGGTTCAATCCACTTGCCAGGCAATTCCCTCGCCTCAGCTGTCCCTCTTCCAGCTCCTCCCAACACAGTCACCATGGATCCACCTCCAGTCTCGACTCACCTCCGTTCCCTAATTGTATCAGGTGCAAATATTGATCTTCCTTCTCAACTAACTTCAGTTCCCATCAATGAATCCCACCGCTCTTTTGACTGTGGCCCTTTAACCATCAGTCTAAAAAATTCCATACCTCAATCAAAATGTGTTCTCACACTGGCAGAATTCTGCATAGCTTTTGCTAGATACACAATCAATTATTTAACCCGTGTTTGGGTGGGTTGTGAATTATTTAACCTGTGTTTGGCTCGATTATGGATTAGTTAATCTGTGTTTGGATAGGTTATGAATTAGTTAAGATGTGTTTGGGTGGGTTATAGTTACCCTGTACTGGGTGAGATACACAGAGCCCTTCTTGGTTCCCTTGAACAGGTAATTTTTGGGTGTGATGTCACTGAAGGAAAGTTCGACATTCTTGCATTCTCATAAGATGCTGAAAGAGTAGGATGAAATTCAAGAACACATGAGTTTCTCAACACATGTGAACAAATACTGTTACTACAGTTCCTTCAGAAATTCCCCACACTGGCCACGATGTCTGTCTGTGATGATGATTTTACTGTTCACACTGATCTGATCTTAAAGAGATAGTTCACCCAAAAATGAAAATTCTGTCATTAATTCTGTCCTTCCAAACCCATAAGACCTCCGTTCATCTTCAGAACACAAATTAAGATATCAAACTGAAAAGATGAATTACTCCAAGGCACTTGTAGTAACAATAAAAAGCCTTTAATGAACTGGGTTAAATCATTAAAATAATTAAGTATAGATCTACACGTTTTGGCTTCAAAGCCTTCTTCAGGATACACATCAATTGTTCAAATAAGTCTTCTTAAGCTATTAGTAAGCAATCAAAGACAGCAGGTTAATCAGTGGGAGTGGCTAGAGCTTTCCTCGTCGTACAAAATATACAAAAAAATAAAACACATAATGATACAATGATAATAATTACAATTTAACCTGCAGAAATCCTGATGTTCCTGTCTGACTTGTATAAAGGAGTGGGTGACTGTTTTTTTTTTCTAGGTTTGATTGTGTTTATGGGGTGCAGTCTAACATGTGTTTTTAAAAACGCATTATTTTTCCACATAATTTACCTTTATTCCACACCGCTCTGTCCCTTCTCTGACAAACGCCTTGATTATTTTTTATGAAGCCCCTCCCTCAGAAATACGCGATGGGCTGAGATTGGCTGAGATTGGAGATTGGTTAGCTGATTGGCTAAACCTCCTCTAGTGCACGTCTAAACATCCCGCCCCTCAGCTCAGCATCATGTGCTCCGGTGGTATTGTAAACAATGCAATACAGACTATATTCAGGGGCGGCGCCAGAGAATTTTGAATGCAGGTGCTGAGGGGGTGCTAGATCATTGACAGGGGGAACTGGGCAATTAATAGTAAATATGACCGAAACAAGTTTTATTATACATATTTTTCATATGTATAATAAAATCACCCAGTCGATTTTGTAACATTTTATTACATGGTTATTTGACTCATCATATTTTTATTTTTATTTTTTTGCCGTTCACGCTGACGTTAATTTTGATTTTTTGCACTTGAGTGCAGAATCGGCTATAATACGCAAGTATGACTAGCCTATATTAAAGGAAGGTTTAGTAGGTTATTTTAATTTAAAATAAACGTGCGATTAGTTGACTAGAAGAATCTTTAGTCGGGCTCAGGCCTAAGTGATCAGACTTGTGGTTTTTCATGGTGGATAGGTAAATGGATAAAAAAAATCCCATAGAAGGAACTGATCCATTTTTAAAATAAAATGCTTTGACATTCCGAAAAGTGCGACTGAAAATCACGTCATGTTGTATTACTTTGCATACGTAATGAATCAAATGTTGTTATTTTTGAATTATTTTATTTATTTCATCTTCTTTATTTGCGGTGGTGCTTTGGTCTTTCTTGGGGTGCTGAAGCACCTTCTAGCCCCTCCCTAGCGCCGCCCATGTCTATATTGCTTATCAATTTGAGCCCGATTGAGACGCAGAGGATATAGTGAAGAGGATCGCACAGAACCTGTGCAAGCGGCTCTTAATGGTATGTTTGTTTGTTGTTGTCTCATACTTTTAGATACGCTATTATTTGTAAATGCTACTACTTTTGTTAGCTTTTAATATACGGTTATATTCTGATTAAAGCTTTAATACAGCACAGCAACCGCATACACGTCCATGTATAACGCTTCGTTGCTATGTGAAAATAAGTGTATAATTGGAACAGTTTGTTGGAGCTGATCTGACGATCTGAATGAGAGAGAGAGAGATGCAGAGTGTGTGCAGAGCAGGCGACACGAGGAACAGGATTAAGAACATCTGTTTTAGAACATTGATTTTGAAGCTTGTGAATCCATTAGATTCGTTAGAAGACAGAATCGCGATTCACATACAGTATGAATAGATTTTTATGTGCACCCCTAGTTTTCTCTTCCTCTTCTCTAAAGCAGCGCAGCATGTCCCCGCCCCTTCGTTACATGTTCCGGGGCGGGGTTTATCTGAGTTCCTGACGCATCGGACCCGGGTACTACCATTTTGTAGGCATTAAATTGACAGAATTTTAAATGATATTGATCAATATATTGAACTTTCAGCGCTGCAACTTTGCAGATACTGTTTATGCTCAAACAGCAACATTACACACTAACTAATGTTAAAAAAGTGAAATAGCAATCAACCACCCCTTTGTTTAAACACACTCATGTGATCATAAACTCCACCCTCTTACAGCTCTTACCAGGAAGAGACTGACGAGTTATTTCTGCTTTCTGTCACACTGACTCTCTTCTCTACTGACAAAAGCAATAAAGAATCAGCCATCAGTTTGTTTCTGAATAGATAGTAGATGTTTGTGATTCTCGTGGTGATTCATTCTTTAAACTGTTGTTCAGAAAGTGAAAGTAAAGTTTAGATCGCTGGAGCTCAAAGACTGAAAATGGCTTCACTATCTGAAGATGATTTTTCTTGTCCTGTATGTCATGAAATCTTCAAGAATCCTGTTGTTTTATCATGTAGTCACAGTTTCTGTAAAGAGTGTCTTCAACAGTTCTGGAGAACCAAGAAAACTCAGGAGTGTCCCGTCTGCAGGAGAAGATCCTCAACAGGTGAACCTCCAGTTAGTTTTGCATTGAAAAACTTGTGAGTCATTCCTGAAGGAGAGAAATGAAAGATGTTCATCAGGATCTGAGGAGATCTGCAGTTTACACAGTGAGAAAATCAAAGACTTCTGTCTGGAGGACAAACAGCCGGTGTGTGTGTTAATTCACAGAAACACGTCAATCACACATTCAGACCCATTGATGAAGTTATTCCTTCATGTAAGGTGAGAGAAATGGCTTTTAGCCAACTTCATGTTGTTTTAAAAGTCCTATTTAAGTGTTGGTATTGGAAAACTTTTTTTTATTTTTTATTTTCAATAAATAACATTGTCATTTACAAACTGTGGTTTGTGTTCACTCAGCTTGCCTTTGTTTTATGGCAGGTTTTAATTTCTGAATTAATTTAGTATGAAATGTTCAGATTCAGATTGTTTATTGTCATTGTACTTACATCCAACAAAACTGTAGATTTTGCCAATGTATCCAGCTACAGATATTATAAATAAATAAATAAATAAATAATAATTAAATAAGGACCATATTGCACATAAGGAAAAATAATAATAATTTTACACCGTGCTGAATGAAATAAAGTGCTCAATGCTCAATATAATTGCACACGATTGGTTCTTCTTACATGTCAAGAATGTATTATCAGTTCAGTGTTCAGTGTGGTTATAGCTTTAAGATAAAAACTGTTCATGAATCTTGTGGTACGTGTTTTGATAGACCTGTAACGTTTCCCAGATGAGTCCTTCAGAATATTGTGAATATTATGTCCATGAATTTGATAATGGTGTTGGTATTATACAATGGTATACAGTCATGTGTATACTGAGAATAGAGAACGGGCTTAGCACACATCCCTGTGGGACTCCTGTGCTGATTGTCAAAGTTGAGAAATTATGTGAGCCCGTTCTCCCTGACTGTGGCCACTCTGTTAAAAAGTCCTTGATCCACAGGCAGATGTTATGCTGAATGCCTAGATCAGACATCTTGGAGAACTTTAAATAGTATTAAAAGCAGAAATGAAGTCCAAGAACAACAGCTATGCATACATTCCTTCAACACGGTCTCACTCCCAACTCGTCACATATTGACGCTTGGTCACGACCCTTTGGCTTCGCTTTTCAACATGCAGGGTCGTCAGTTGCTTTAAATAAGAAATGCTTAGCGTCAATATGCTGACGCAAAAGGGTTAGGGTTAGATTCTCAAAAGGCTTATCGCACACAAAAGCTCTTCCTATGTGCTGTCTCTGTGTGCGTATTAAAAAAATGCCGCCAGAAGAAACCTTACATTAGCAATTGGCTCTTGTGTGTCTCGTGACTGATTGCGTCATGCTGTTGTGAAATGCCATTGGCTCTTGAGTGTCTCGTGGCCGACTGAGTCATGCTACGGGAGTATCTTTTTGAATGAGATGCAAGCATGTTAACGGAACGGGATCATTTTTAGCGATTAAAACCTTATGTTTTACTCTCTTCTTCGCATAAAGATATTGTATGGCTTCAGAAGACTTGGAATGCAACACAACATATTTGTAATGCTTTTATACTGCTTGTTTATGGTTGTTTTTTGCAATAAATACCTGTGGCTGTACTTTTATTTGCCTGTTACGTGTTTTATATTGTTCAGAGGTGGGTAGGTTTAGGGTAGGGGTGGGGTTACATGCTCCAATAAAAGTATAAATTTATATAAAATTAATTTATATTTAACACAAATGCATGAAAACCATTAAATTAAGACAAACAACTGAAAACAATGGAGGACCCTGTGCATTGAAAAATTATGCTAAAGGGGTACCTTGAGCGTCAAAAAGCGATGCCAAGGGGTCCTGACCAAGTGTCAATATATTGCATCCCTGATCCCCTTCTTTAGGTTCATCCTGGCTGTGCTGTACTGCTGCATGTCACCAGACCGGAAAGCTGAATTACGAGCCTTTAGCAAGAGTTTTACATTCTTGGTCATCCACGGCTTGCTGTTAGGAAAGATGTGAATCCATTTCATAATGGTTACATTATCTATGCAACATTTTATATAAAATAGCACAGAAGATGTGTAGATGTCAATGTTATCATCCACAAATACAGTCCAGTCAGTGTGACTGAAGCAGTCTCGCAACTGCTCGGATGACCCTTCTGGCCACATTTGTATTGTTTTAACAGATGGTTTGACCCTGTTGATAAGCGGTCTGTATGCCGGAGTCAAAAACAATGAAATGTGGTCAGACAGTTCTATGGGGAAGAGGTGATGCCTTATATACATACTTGATGTTACTATAAACATGGGTAAGTATATTTTTCCTTCTAGTTGGACACTGAACATGTTCAGGACAATCTTTAGACTTGCTCACCAGCTAATATAAAGACTCCATCCGGATGGGCCTGCTGTTGTTTACTAATGGCAGTTAGTAATGTTAGCATCTGGAGGCAAGTAGACAGCAGTAATTACAATAACTGTAAATTCTAGCGGAAGATAGAAGGGGTGCCATCTTACTGATAAATACTCCAAGTCCGGGGAGCAGTAGGAAGTCTTCTTATGTGTTTTTATTTTGTTTAATTCTAGGAGGTGCTCAATACAGCACTGCAATCATTACAGAAGAAACTTCAACACAATGAAAAAATGAAAGGAGAGTTTGAGGAAACAGTTCGACACATCAAGGAGAGGAAACAGAATCCAGAGTCATTTTCATTACAGCTGTAGATCACTATATACAGTTATGATCTGATATATTTAATATAATGGACTGCAGCTGATTATTTGTGTAAATGACGAGCATCAATCTGCTTCTGGATGCGTTATATGTCGGTCTCTGAGTTTCTCTCAGATCTGAATGATGTGATTGTGTTGATGTGTGTTGATGGAGACGATTGAAGTGAATGTGGTTTGATTTCAGTCTCAAGCTGAGCACACAGAGCGTCAGATTAAACAGCAGTTTGAGAAGCTTCATCAGTTTCTCAGAGATGAAGAAGAAGCTACAATCACTGCACTGAGGGAGGAAGAGGAGCAGAAGAAGCAGATGATGAAGGAGAAGCTGGAGGAGATGAACAGACACATCTCAGCTCTTTCACACACAATCAAAGACACGGAGGAGATGATGAAAGCCAGTGACGTCTGCTTTCTGAAGGTCTGATTTCAGATGATTGATTGATTGATTGATTGATTGATTGAGTTGTTGATGATCAATGGTGTGTTTGTTCTGCAGGAGTTTCCAGTCTCAATGGAAAGGTGAGTGATCTGCTGGTGTCTCTGGTCTCTCTGCTTCTGATCCAAAGCCACTGCGGTTCTGATCCTGAATGTTCTTCCAGAGTCCAGATCTCATCACAGCCGGATCCACAGACGCCTTCTGGAGCTTTGATTCATGTGCCACGTTACTTGGGCAACCTGCCCTTCAGAGTCTGGAAGAAGATGCAGGACATCGTCCAGAACAGTGAGTCTGACTGCAGAAGATACACACACACTGGAAATCATTCATGAGGGGGAAGATTTACAGATTCAAAAATGTCTGATGTGTTTGTTTAATAGACAGTGCATCATTATTCACAATAATCTGTGTTGGGTTCACTCTTGATCATTATATGAACATCAGAATAACAGCATCTGTTGATTGTGTCTCATCAGCTCCTGTGATTCTGGATCCAAACACGGCTCATCCACGTCTCCTTCTGTCTGATGATCTGACCAGTGTGAGATACAGCGGTCATCAACCTGTTCCTGATAATCCAGAGAGATTTGACTGGTGCCTCTGTGTTCTGGGTTCAGAGGGTTTTAACTCAGGAACACACTGCTGGGATGTGGAGGTTAAACAGAGTCAATTCTGGAGACTTGGAGTAACTACAGCATCAAACCAGAGGAAGGGACGGGGTTTCTTCAACACTGATGTCTGGTGTGTGGAGTATGAGGACGAAATGTTGTTGTACGGAGGGTCTTCATGTTTTGGTTTTTGTGTTAAACAGCAGCTTGATCGTGTGAGAGTGAATCTGGACTATGACAGAGGAACGGTGTCATTCTCTGATCCTGTAACTAACACACATCTACACACATTCACAACCTCCTTCACTCACACACTCTTCCCTTTCTTCTGTAATTATGATTTATCTTCCTCTCTGAGGATCTTATCGATCAATAGTCAGTAATCTGTAGCTCCAGCCCGATCTCGCAGCAATTTGTAAATATTTTACGAGGTGGCTAATTCGTACGAATTCATACGACCTTACTCATACAAATTGATACGATTTTTGCTAAAAAATCCTCAGCTTCAAGGCTCCAAATGTAAAAATAAATTCAGTTTTAATGCCAGATTTTAAACAGTTCCAGATGAAGTCAAAGTGAATTAATAAATGACTGTAATAGAAATCCTTCAGCTGCTGATGTGAAATCAATGCATCTTTACTGTCATCTAGAGCTGAAACTGAGAAACTGACTGAAAATATCAGTGGATTTATTACAGATGACAGTCACAATAATAAGAGACTGTTTGATAATGTAGTTAATAAATCTACATGACACTATATGCATTATATACAGGACTAAGGGATGTGATTATAGTAATAAAAGGCTTCTAATAAAATATCCTAATTTAAATAAAGTGCAAAAATGTGTTCAGGAATTTTCATCAAACACTTTTCATCAAAAACAGGTTTTTCCTGAATTACTAAAATACATTATGTTTGAAAAGAAATAACACACATGCATGAGCTAATGTGTGTGTGTGTGTGTGTGTGTGTGTGTGTGTGAGAGAGATACTTTCTAACATGCATTTCTTCTGTTGCCGCTTTAAAGAGATAGTTCACCCAAAAATGAAAATCCTGTCATAATTTACTCATCCTCAAGTCGTTCCAAACCTGTGTGAATGTGTTTGTTCTGCTGAACACAAAGGAAGATATTCTGAAGAACTTTTGTAACCAGGCTGTTTTGGGGCACCATTGACTTCCATAGTAGGAAAAAATAAATAAATAAAATATTATGGAAGTCAATGGTGCCCCAGAACTGCTCTGTTTCCCACATTCTTCAGAATATCTTCCTTTGTGTTCAGCAGAACAAATACATTCATACAGGTTTCTGATTCATGATCTCAGTCTGATCTCTGCTTACTTACTGTTAGTTATTCATCACTGCTGTGATGTTTTAAAGATTGATTGTTGAGATTCATGCACTGATTCTTGATTCATCTAAAACTCACAGCTCAGATTGGGTATCGTTTATTTGTTATGCTTTAAATAGGTAAATCAAGTGATTACTTTATCTAATTAATTACATAATGTGCCGATTAATTAATCAAATTCATCTCAAATTAATGAGATTAAGTAACACCTCTTGTGCCGGTTAAAGAAAAAGCTTTAGAAAGAAATATATTTTAATTCAACATACAAAAATACAAATAAATACTGAAATATAAAATAATTTTATAAAAGAAACGATACTCTAAATATAAAACTAAAAGCGCCAGTAGATGGCAGCAAATCACTGTCAGTCTGTTTCAGAACTGTGTTAGTTTACCACAACCTGCTCACCTTCACATACACTGCTGTTAAAGCTCGGGTCAGAACGAGTTTTAACGTTTTTCAGCATCATTACTCTGGTCTTCAGTGTCACATGATCCTTCAGAAATCATTCTAATATGCTGATTTATAATCTTAAAAAGTTTGGGGTCAGTAAATTTGTATTCCTTCTTTTTTTGTAAGAAATTAAAACTTTTAAGCAAGGATGTGTTAAATTGATACGAAGTGAGAGCAAAGTTTTATATTGTTAGACAAGATTGCATAACAAATGCTGTTCTATTTAACTTTTTATTCATCAAAGAATCCTGAAAAAAGTTTCCAAAAAAATATTTGTCAGCACAACTGTTGCCAACATTGATAATTCTGATAATAAATCAGCATATTAGAATGATTTCTGAAGGATCATGTGACACTTTAGACTGGAGTAATGATGCTGAAAATTCAGCTTTGCACCACAGAAATATATTATATTTTAAAATATATTAAAATTGAAACCATTACTTTATACATTTTGCAAGATTACTGTGTTGTTTTTTTTCTGTATTTTTGATCAAATAAATGCAGTCTTGATGAGCATAAGTGACATCTTTAAAAAACATCACAAGTCTTACTGATGCCAAACGTTTGGACGGCAGTGTACGTGCGATCTCTGTAATAGTTTTCCCGGGAGTCCAAGTCAGTGGACATCATCTTTATTACACTTCTCTGACTGGACGAGCAAGGAGCGGTTAGAGCCGATGAGAAAGTTGGTAAGTTCAAGTAAATGTCAGCATGAGCGTGTGATTTTCTGCAGTAACTGAACTGAACAGACCTACTGCTCAACAGCGAGCTTTGGATCTGCTGAATGTGTATTTTTCAAGCATTCTTTGCAGCGTTCGCTGATATTTTTCTGCACAGTGATGACTAGTGAAAAGCCTTTCTATTAATTTACTTAAATGTACAGTTAACCCAGAATTCTGTCGTCATTTACATGTTTTTCTAATCCTCTGACTGTTGTTTTTCTGATATTGATACATTGTAAATGATTCAAAAGGCATCATTTCATTTTTTGAACTTATAATGTATTTTTCTTTCTCCATCAGGGTGTGGCCAAAGGTTTCATTGGTGCTTTGTCATCATTGCAAGATTTCAGATGAAACCCAGTCAGTTCTTCCACAACACCAAACACTGGCTCGTGTTGTGAACTTTTCTCTTCTACGAAGCAGAGACCAGGAGACGTTGGGATATCTTTCATCCAGAAGTTACTCTTTATTGAGAACTCGCTGCGCGTCGCTGTAGTCATCCAAGTCTAACTAAAAGCAGTGATACATTGTAGTTTTAAATACATTTAGGGGGCAGTGCTTAGGAGTGAAAACAAAGCACCTGGGTGACGACCTTTAAGCATGCAAATGAGGTATTCAGGTATAGAATCCTGCCCCATTTAACCACTCCTAATCTACTCAGCCTAACTGCCCAAAGATTGGGGCAGGGGCATCAAGAGCAATTACAAACAAAAGGCAAGAGTCTCCGTCGTCTGGCTCATTAGACTTACAATAAGAGAACAGGAACTGGCAGGGACCTCTTGAATCGTTCATCTGATGTCATCATCTTCACCATAAATGCTAAATACAATGTATATAACTTCTTCAGTTTGTACACTATTACATTGGAATCTAAATTAAACATTTAAATAAATTTGTAATCCCACAATTCCCCCTTTGAGAGTTCTAATAACTCTCACAAAATACAAATTTAGACACTTAAAAGTTCATTCTTGTAACATGTGATCGTTACAGGCACATAGCACTTGTTCTGTGTTGCTTGTATGTAATTGCATGCTGACACAGAAACAAAACATGCAATTATGGTCCGTGAAGTTCTTACGGGTCTTTTCTGGTTGGAACTGTCATTTCTCGTGATGGGCGTGAGTCATTTGTTGCATGAAACGCTTGATACTAACAGGTTTCGAACCATGAAGAATTATCTTCAGCCATCAGGTGTAATTTTGCTGAAAGATCAAGAATGTCTTGATCATGTTGCTGGATGACTGAAGTTCTCATATGTGATACTCATGCGTTGTGTATTTTTTCTTTGTTCTGTCTTCCGTGACAGTTGGCTCTGCAGTGGGTCTCGTTGTCTTTTAGAGGTTGTGGCTTCACACGCAGGTGAGGAGTTCGGCGTATGGGTCTCAGGACAGCCATCAAGTGGTATCTGCACAGAGGAAGAAAGAAAACAAAAGACAGCAGTATTTGTTCTAAAGACTACAAACATTAGGGTTGTATCCGCTGTTCAATCTCGTCTGCTATTGTTGTTCCTTCTTTCCTATTTCTTAATTCCTGTGACACCTAAAGAACAGTGAGGTGAGGGTGGACTAGTGGATGGGGAAGGCCTATGAGGGATGTTCACCGCAGGGTTGGCCCCAAGCCTGTTGCTCTGGTTCTTCCCTGGGCTCCTCACTGGTCCATGTGTCCTAACCTATCCCTGTAGGTGGAGGAACAACTTTACAGTGTGACACATGAGTCCAAGTTTTCCTTCCTGACACAATACTGCAGCTGCTGTAATCAACATCACTTGATGTGGTCCGTACCACTTAGGCTCTAATGGCTTGTTTCTGAACGACTTTATCATGACCCATTGACCTGGGATGATAGTGTGTCCACCTTCTAGTGGAGTCTGCCAACACGACTCAACTCTCTCTCTGGCACTCTGTACTGCCTTTGTGAGGTTTTCACAGTAAGCGATCAGGGCATCTGAAGCAATGTGAACATCAGCATTTCTAAGATCAATCACACCTGGCATCTGCATAGGACGCCCAGTAATAATCTCATGAGGGCTCAGTCCTACTGATCTGTTAGGTGACGCTCTCATACTACACAGTACTGCGGGCAGTGCTTCAACCCATGGTACTCCTTCCTGATGCATTTTGCTTAGCCTGGTTTTGATTGTTCTGTTTGATCGTTCAACCTGTCCTGATGCTTGTGGCCTATAGGGACAGTGAAGGTTCCATAATCTTCAACATTCTAGACACTTCCTTGACTACCTGTCCTGTGAAGTGGGTACCTTGATCTGAGTCAATGCAATCTGGTAATCCCCATCTGGGAATGAAATCAGTAACAAGACATTTAGCAGTATGTGCAGCTGTAGCACGCCCTGTTGGATAAGCTTCTACCCATCTTGAGAATTTGTCTATTACTACCAAAACGTCAGTTTTTCCTTTACAAGGGGGCAATGATATGTAATCAACTTGCAGGTGACGAAATGGCCCTGGTGGAGCTGGGGTATGTGCTGCTGGTGTGGTGGCTGCTGGTACCTCATTATTTTTCTGACATGTTACACATCTCTTGACTGTTTCAGTGGCTATGTTTCTGAATTTTGGATTCCACCATTGATTTGAGAACCTGTGATTCATCGTTGCTGGACCACTGTGACCCAAATTGTGTATTTGTTGAGCCAAATATGGCAACAGTGATTCGGGAGCAACATACTTTCCCCCTTTGGTCCAGCAGCCGGATGAATCCACAGTGGCTCCTTTGTCTAACCATGTCCATGCTTCATATAGAGGAACGTCTTTATACAGATCTATGATTGATTCCGAAGGTAGAATTGTCTTCTGTGCTGTACTACCTGAACACACTTGTACAGTTGCATAGAAACAAGCCTGTTTAGCCGCTACATCAGCAAGAGCATTACCTTTAGCTTCCGTAGTATTAGTTGTGAGGTGTGCTTTCACTTTGATCACCGCTAATTTCTTTGGGAGTTTCATGGCAAACATTAAATCTTTCACTAATCCAGCATGCTTAATGGGGGATCCAGCAGAAGTTAGAAATTGTCTGGTTTGCCAAATAACACCAAAATCATGAATTACCCCAAAAGCATACCTGGAATCTGTGTAGATATTTGCAACTGATCCTGAAGCTAGCGTGCATGCTCTTGTTAAGGCTACTAGTTCTGCAGCTTGAGCTGAAAAATGATCTGAAGACGACCTGAAGCAACTACTTCAGTGGTGGAAGTTACTGCATATCCTGCTCGTCTGTTACCTTCAATAACTTGAGCTGAACCATCAACAAACAACTCCAATTCTGCGTTCTCTATGGGAGTTTCTGCTATTTCACTTGTCGCTGCATATGTAGCGTAACACAATCATGAGTCATTTCACCTTCACCCTCTAACACAACTTCAGTCATTGCAGACATCATACATGAGGATGGGTTCGTGACTGATGCACGCTGTATAACAATGTTGGGGCTGTGAGAGTTGCTAACCAATTTCCCCAACGGGAGGAGGTGACAGAAGTGACTTTTGCTTGATTCATTAGTGCAGACACTGCGTGAGGGCATTTTACATTTACATTCTGACCTAACACCATTCCTGATGAAGCCTGAAGCGCTAGATGAACTGCCTGTACTGCTCTGAGGCATGGGCCCATACCTTGAGCGACTATGTCAAGTTTACCAGAATAGTAATGAATTGGGCGTAAGCTGCCCCATGATCTTGCATTAGACATGCAGTCATAAAGCCTAAGTGTTCATGGACATAAAGCACAAAGGGTCTATCTGATTGGGCAATTCCTAATGCTGGTGCTTGACATAGTGCTCTCTTCAAATCATTAAAAGCTTTGAGATGAATTTCTTCCATACAAACAGTATCTGAATCTTTACCATGGCCTTTCAACAAATCATAGAGAGGCTGCAATCGAGGCATAGTCTTCAATCCAAGGTCTACAGTAACCTGCTGTTCCTAAAAATGAGCGGAGTGTTTTAATGGTAGTAGGCGGAGGTATGGCTTTGACTGAAGCCGCTCGATCCTGTGTAATGGATCTATTTCCTGCACCAATTGTTTGACCCAGAAATGTGACTTGCTTTTTAGCAATTTGAGCTTTGTGAAAGCTGCATTTGTGTCCTTTTTTATGCAAATAGTCCAACAATGCTGTCAATTCAATTTGATGTACCTCGTGGTCTGTTGAGGCAAGCAAAATATCATCAACATATTGAATCATAGTGGACTGTTTGACTGGACATTCTGGGTCACACAAATCACGTCTGACAGCCTGATGATATATGGTTGGGGAGTTTTGAAATCCCTGTGGTAATCGTGTCCACTGGTATTGTTCATAGTCAACTGTGAAAGCTAACCATGACTGGCTGTCAGAGTGCAACGGTACAGAAAAGAATCCATTAGACATATCAATTACTGAAAAATCTTACAATCTAATGGTAAGCCATTACAAATTGTAGATGGATCTGCCACTAGGGGGGTGATTTTATCAATATGTTTATTGGCTACTCTGTAGTCTATTGTAAGTTTCCATGTCCCATTTGATTTCTTGATGGGCCATATGGGTGAATTACATGGACTGTTGGTTTTAACTAGCACTCCTTGCTTCAGCAACTTTTCTACAATAGGTTTGATTCCTGTATAGCTTCCTTATTAATCGGATATTGTTTGGTGACCGGAGGTGGATTTCCCGTCAATTTAACTGGTTCTACACCTGTTAACAAACCACAATCATCCTTGTCTTTAGCCCAAATTAGATGATTCTGTAAGAAAGCATACTCAGTAGGGATTGCATTATTGGTAGAAACTTGTGCTGAGGAAATTTTTATGCTAGCGGATTCTGAGGACACGTCTAACGTTAGATGTACTTGTCTCAGAAGATCCATGCCTAAAATTGCACCTGTATTTAATGGAGCACATAGCAATTTTGTAGTCAGAGTTTTTGGGCCAAATTGTACCTCTATGGGTGGGGTTTCATACAAAACAGAATCTTCACCTATTACGCCAGTTAAACAAAGTTTGGTTTTCTTGTATGGGATGTTTAAAACTTGTGCCAATTTTGTAGGAATTACTGTACACTCTGCACCTGTATCAAGCAAAAAATCAATCTCTTTCTCTTTTACGCTAGCTTTCACAAAAATTCTTTTGTCATTGTGATGGATTACAGGGGAAAGGTAGCTACTCACAGCCCCAACAATTAGTTTTTTTCCTGGTCTTGTTGTGCTCTTACAAGAGCCTGTACGAGCTGTCCTAAAGTTTCAGTGGTCACTGGCGGAACTACTTCAGGGTTGTAGGCAGGCTGAGGAGGAGCAGAATTATGCATAGCATTTCTTTTACTATCTTGCAACTTCTTCCTACACTTTTTCTCCCAATGTCCTAATTTTTCACAGTAGTTGCATTTGCCTTCTCTTTTAGACCATCTCTTGTCTTGTTTTGTTGTGTTAAACGTAGCTGCTGCTACTCTCACTTTTGCCTTGACATCAGCATCTCTTTCCCATGTAGCTAACCTGTCTAGGTTACTTCTGAGAGTTCTGTTAGACCAAGTTAGATCTAAGAATGGTAAAGCTTTTCTGTATTCGGCTACAAGGCCATCTGACCAGATACGAACTAGGGGTCCCTTGTCATCTAGCACACTTTCAGGGTCATCAACAATTCCACTGTAAATTACAGCTGACTGACAAAATCTCTCAGTATATTCACTCACAGTTTCTTCTTTCTTTTGCACACAGGTAGTAATTCTAGACCAATCTATTTTGGGTCCTAAGATATTCTTTAGGATTTTCAAAATACCTTCTCTTAAATCACCTTTACTTGCATGTCGCAGTTCAGAAGTAACAGCAGATTCAAAACTGTTGAATTCAGATTCAGTTAGAATTTGTGACATCAACTGCGTTACCTCTGTTAAAGACATGTCGTAAAGGCGCACTTTACTGATCAATACTCTTCTAAATTCAGAAAAATGTGTGCGTGCTGAGGGTAAGCTCTGAGACAGTCTCTCTATATCTTTAGGTCCTAGTGTTTTGGCAACAGTTTGTATTTGCACAACAGAAGAGTTGAGAGGAACACTTTCAGTTTCCTCAATGCCTTGAGATCTTCTCCGAGCACCACAAACATTGACCGAATTTACAGGCACATCAATTACTGATTGGAGAGCTACATCTCTTTCAAAGAATGCTTGTAAATCAGGGTAAATTTTATCCGGCTGACTAACTTCCACATCAGTTTTTGCTGCAGCTTTGTTGCGGTTCAATTTCTTAGTCAAAGAGGACACTCTAGCTTGAAGCTCATTGTTCTGTTTCTCTAGCTCTGAGTTACGCTGAGATTGTTGTGTAGCTAGTGCTAAACCAAATTCTCTGTGGCAGCAGATAATGCCTTTCACATTGTTCTTGCGAACACATGCTCCTAATACCTTTTTACACTCATCTACAGACCAAGTCTTATCTGGATGGATCTCATATTTCTGAATTAGTTCTTGTCTAACTTTTTCAGTGACTATTAGGTTCATTTGCACTCCTAACAGTGATTTGAATTCGCTATCTGACCACAAAGGAGTCGCAAGACCACCCTTTTCTGTTGTTGGAATCAGCCTAGCATTCCTTCTAACCATTTTGTACGTTTCTTCTGTACCACACAAACAAAAACACTAAAACTTCTCTGATCAACAGAGGGTACACTTGTTAACACAGCTTAACTATTGTTAACTTTGTTACCACACAATCAAAACACTAAAACTTCTCTGATCAACAGAGGATAAACCAAAATTATTAGCATGAAATGCTAAACTTCTCTGTGAAAAGAGGATAAACCAAAATAACTAGCACGTAAATGCCAATCTTCCCTGCCTACACAGAACAGAGGATAAAACAATATTAGCACTTGATGCTAAACTTCCCTGCCTGGACAGAGGGTAACTTCATCTCTAAAAGTTCATTTTTAGAGGAAAACTTAGTTAACCAAACCCTACAGCTGTCTGTTAACTCTTCTCTGACGCAGAGGATAAACAAATTTGTACTGGTCTTAAAGGTTCTTTTGGATTAGAGACAGCACTCACCACAACCTTGGTTGAGAGAAAAATTCAGTCTGGAAATCTTTGTTCAGCTTGAAGTTTTCGCTGGATTCCAAAAGATGCAGTCTGGAAGCAGATCTTTGTTTGAGCTTGAAGTTTTCAAACTGGATTCAGGTGAGGAAGCTGGAACTCTATCCGGGTCACGGCACCATCTGTTGTGAACTTTTCTCTTCTACGAAGCAGAGACCAGGAGACGTTGGGATATCTTTCATCCAGAAGTTACTCTTTATTGAGAACTCGCTGCGGCGTCGCTGTAGTCATCAAGTCTAACTAAAAGCAGTGATACATTGTAGTTTTAAATACATTTAGGGGCAGTGCTTAGGAGTGAAAACAAAGCACCTGGGTGACGACCTTTAAGCATGCAAATGAGGTATTCAGGTATAGAATCCTGCCCCATTTAACCACTCCTAATCTAATCAGCCTAACTGCCCAAAGATTGGGGCAGGGGCATCAAGAGCAATTACAAACAAAAGGCAAGAGTCTCCGTCGTCTGGCTCATTAGACTTACAATAAGAGAACAGGAACTGGCAGGGACCTCTTGAATCGTTCATCTGATGTCATCATCTTCACCATAAATGCTAAATACAATGTATATAACTTCTTCAGTTTGTACACTATTACATTGGAATCTAAATTAAACATTTAAATAAATTTGTAATCCCACACTCGAGACCAGACCGCTCCACTGCAGCTACATAATGTGAGTACTTTCAAGACCAGGAGTTTATTGTTTTCATTCCAGGTAATGTGTGTAAATGATTAGAGTGTTTACTACAATTCTAATGTGCTTTACTGTTCTCAGTGGCATCTACACTAATATTAGTCTGTTTCATTCTTATTCCGAGGTGAATGTAGCCACCCAGATCCAGTCCGTATCCAGATCAGATGGTGCATCAGCACCTAGAGACGACCTCTACAGCCCTGAACGTCAGCGGAGATCAGGACACCTAGATGAACCCCAGAGACAGATCCCCTCCGAAGACCTCGTTGGCCATCGGGACAAGACCACGACTGTAATATTCAAGCTGTTTGAATATTAATAAGTTGCTCAAAACTTACTATGATCATGTTGAAGCTTACGTGGTACCAAAGGCCAATCAGAGATTGCTTAACAATCTCATCAATGAGAAAATGCAGTCTGCCACGGAAACATTTGATCAATTCATCACTGAGCTCAGATTGCTTGTTAAAGACTGTGGTTACACGAACCCAGAGGAGATGGTGAGAGACCGTGTCGTTTTCGGCATTTATTCCCCACAAGTTGGAGAGAAATTACTCAATCAGGGTGCTGAACTAATGTTAGAGAAAGCGGTAGACATTGCCAGATCGCATGAGATTGCACAAGCCCAGATGAAAAGCATGGCGAGTGGAAGCACGAATGCGGAGCAGGAGCAACAAGTGCACGCAATAAGAAAGCATGCAAAAATACGACAGAGCCGTCAGAACAACACAAAAACCTACAACAGGCAGGTAGGGGTGTGCGATATTGAAAAAAAATGATATCTTGATATTTTTGGGGATATTTTCGATAACGATAATTAGACGATATTTTACAGAGTGTGTTATTGTGCTGATAACTGACTACCGTGGACAGCTGCAGTTTTTGATAGTCAGTTCACATCAGTGATAGAAATTAATCTTTACATATACGTTTAAATTCATTTTTACCTTTTATGGGCAATTTTACCTTTAAAAAAGCCATTTTTTCCTAAAAGTGTGCATCTTTTGAATCAAATTGTTACATTTAATCAGTCAATTAGAATAATAAGACATTTAGGCTGTCACCAAACAAATGAAACCAGTTTCAACAAAATTAAACATAAAACATTGGATACTGATATTTGAAATGATTTTAAAATGAAAAGATACTTTGAATGTGAAATTAAAACCGCCAGCAGGTGGCAGCAAGTCACTGTTAATAAGTGAGTCATTGCGACTGAACCGAATCATTTAAACGGCTGATTTATTCAGGAACGAAACACCGTCATGTTTCTCAGAGACGCAAAGCAGTGCTGTAGCTGTTTGGAATAATTTTTGTTGGCGGAATGGTGCAAAAACAGGCAATATGGTGTTTAAAACGTAAGTCTCTTAATATTAACTTACTGTTTATTGAACTGTTGTATAAAACCAATATCACATTTGTAATCATGCTTATTTTTGAAGAAAAAAACGACACTCTTCATCTGATTTTAACCATATGAAATGATATATATATATACGCATTTTCGGCCCCCGTATCTTGAATTTTGTGATCATTCTTAATGCATTTTATTACTGAATCATGCAGTGAAAGAACACACTCCAAATGCACACATGCTCTAGTCTAGACTTCATCACGTAATGTAAGCGTGCACTCCGTAGGTGTTCTGTTTGGTTTTTGCAAAATACTCGATAATGTCAAATTGCACATCGTTAAAACAACAATTCTGATATTATCGCAGACGATATATATCACACCCCTACGTGCAAGCAGAATGCCTCAATTCATGCGGATACTGCGGGAAAGAACACAAAAGAAGAGAAACGTGTCCAGCAAAAGGAAAACAGTGTGCTAAATGTGGCAAGTGGAATCATTTTGCAAAGGTTTGCAAGTCCAAATCCAAGTCAGTGCATTATGTAAGCGAAAACCAAACTCAAGATGGATATGCTGATGTGAGTAGTGAATTCTTCATCGACACCGTCACAAATGAAAACACATCCACAGCATCAGAACAGGCTTTTGCTGAAGTCGAGATAGGTGAATATGGCTCGCTGCTAAAATTTAATAGTTCCACTCGTTTTGATGATGTAAAGTTACATATTTTGCACAACCAATTCATCTGCAATAAGGTAGAACACCCATTGACTTAGTGTTCAGTTCGGGTACCTGAACCTGAGTCTTGCAGACTGCTACGAATACTTCTTGAATTCTTCTTCATATATCTTTCTGTGGAAGAAAAAGAATGTCAGAAACAGGATTTTTAAATTATTAGATTTCCGCACTCCTCTAAAATGAATTGTACATAATTTGTATTCATATTAATTTATGTTGCAAATGTTATAAGTTTAGAATTTCCTCAATGTTTAAAACATATTTTGTAAAATAATTACACCAACTGTACTTGTGCAATGTATCTGCAAATCCGAGTTAACTCAAACACATAAATCAATTAAAATGAAGTGGCACAAAATATAAAACATCAAAACACACAACTGTTATGTTAAAGATCACATAAGGAACATAAAAAAACATTGCATGTTTTCTATCTTTTGCTTTTTGTCGATAGCAGAGCACACGCTAATCGCTGTACATTAATGCTCACCATGTGCTCAGAGGCTGATTAGCTGTAATGTCAAGTTTATAAACGTAACACTTACATATGCACCAACACATAGTAGTTAGTATACAGTTGTCAGGAGTCTGGGCCTTGTGTTTCTCCCTCTCACAACCAGAGGTCACTATCTCCCGGATTCAATTCCCCAAACTCCACTCACCTCATTATTGATTCATTCGCCCCAGCTGTTTTCCATAACTGAACCAGTTTAATAACAGGTGCCGGTACCCATCTCTGCTTACAAGAGAAGCAAAGAAGCATCAGCTGCAAAGCTACACGACAGTATTTACTGCATCTTCTAAATACATCATAAGTGGAAAAATAACTAGTCATTTTAAAAACAACAGTAAAGAACAAAATAAAAAATAAACCTGTCTTTCTTAAAAGTGTTACAGTCTCTTCTTCAGCTTCCTGAACAAGAACAGTGTGTAAAATGCTTTTACTTTTCTTCATGACAGAGCAAGTGACACACATGCATTATAAGACAAGTGAACAAACATACTATGAAACTCATAAGAAAGCACAACGATATAATTTAAATTATGAAGCAAAATGAAACAAGAATATAACTTTTTGACATTATCTTTGGGGAGGAACTCCAAATGTGTGTATTTTCTGATGTACTTTCAAACTTTGTAGACGTGAAAAACACAAATGACATGAATGTGGCTTCTCCTTTGTATGAACTTGAACTAAGTATGAACTGAGGTGATATACAGGCAAAGATGATGAGCTGCAGATGACAAATACAGTTAGAAAGGAGATAAGACCTAAGAGATCAGGAGAACATAATAATACAGATTTTATTATTAAAGAAAATGCAGTTGTGAAGATATAAATTGCTTATTACATAAATGCACAGGGTATGTTATATGAGCAGAAGCCATAAAAAAGTGAGTAATTTAACAGGAACAGAAGATAAACATTCACAATGGAAGGAAATGCTAATTAATGCATCTACAGACTAAATTCCATTGTTAAGCGTATGGTTATCTATAGAGGATGAAATACCAATAACAGATAAAGATAGTCGGAGCTGTTTGGAGCTGAACTGAAGAGCTTTGAGACCGCTGATTTACAAATAATAAGTTACACAATTATGAGACATTATAAAAACTTCAAAGAATTTATTTATTTGTTTATTTTACATGTGTTTACTATGTGTGAGTGTGTGTTACTGTATCAAGTCTTTCTGAACCATGTAGCACACATTTTAAGGCTGTCACACTCCTGATAATGTTTTGCTGCAGGTTACTGGCATCGACCAGCAGGTGGCGCTCGCCTGCATTCAAAGCCTCCAGAAATGAAGCACTTTTCAACACATCTGGCTGCAAAGCTTCAAAAGCTTCATGAAGCTTCATCTATACACCACTAGTGAAACTAATCTTCTTCCTCTGAGAATTAATACTAATACTACTAATAATAATAATATAAATCTTGCTGTAATCTGGCCTGTTATTTGTGGAGAGTATTTTATTCTAATATTATATATACTCTTGATATGAAGATAATTCAGCATCACATGTTTGCGTGTGAAACGGTCTAGTTTTAGTTCATTCAGGAATAATCCATAACAGCTTCATAATCAAACTCCTGTGACAGCAGGTCATTCTCAGAGTCAGATTTCAGTCTGAGATCAGAACATGACTGTCAGGAAGAATAAAGCATGTTCAAACTCTTTAAAGAGCGTGTAGAAATGTGTTTCCTGTGAGAAGTGAAGAGAAAGATCAGTCCCAGCAGACACAGATCACACTCATCAGCATCTTCTCTTTCTGTCAGTCTTTCTCTCTTTAACATCATCAGCTCCTCCTCTGCTCATCAGCTTCCGGTGTTCAGACAGACAATCACATGAAGAGCAGATTCACAGCCATCATCAGTCTGATCTGATCTGGGTTCAGAGATGATCACAGTAACAACAGTGAGATCACAGCTCTGAAAATACTGCAGAAACATGTCACACTGAGAGTACAGCCCACAGGAACATGCTCAGTTACACAGAGGAGCAGTTTCCACAGTAGATGAACACTGGGACTCAGACTCTGAATGGAGCCGATAAGACTTTCACAACTACTGCTACCCTTTTTATTACCACTATTGCTTTCACTGTTGTGTAAATGAATGGCCAAAAAATAAATAAAATGCATGACATTTTTTTTTTTTTTTTTTGAATATGGTGTCATGTAAATGCTCCGTGAATGTGTGAGAATTCACAGCCATCAGTCCAAACTGGGTTCAGAGATCAACAGCTGTGTGTGGCTTCAGATGCAGTTCCTCTTCTTTCTTTAATTACCTGTGCGTCAAACAAACAGCCAACAATAACATGTTTCCAAACCTCAAGAGTGAGATCAGCGCTCTGAAAATATTATAAAGTGACGTGATGTGTGGCCAAGTATAATAACCCATACTCAGAATTTATGCTCTCATTTAACCCAACACACACACACACTCTCTCTCTCTCTCTCTCACACACACACACACACACACACTCTCTCTCTCTCTCTCACACACACACACACACACACACACTCTCTCTCTCTCACACACACACACACACACACACACACACAGAGCAGTGACCAGCCTTTTTTTTTTTTTGGTTTCAGACATGAAGAAAGCTAGAAGTATGCTATCACTGGCATATTTTAAAGAATCATAATCTCTGTGTGCAGTTGAAGTTAAGGCTTCATGAAAATCATTACATGACAGATGCAGATGATGAAAACGTGTTATATTTGTTGTTATGGGGCTGGGGCTCCTATATAGTAAAATACTCCGGCTGTATGTGAAATCATACCCTATACCATAGGTCACTAACAGGCGGACCGCGGCCGGGTCCGGACCCAGAAATCGTCTCATATGGACCCGGACCTGCAGCCAAAACAGAAGGTTAAGATTTAAAACCTGACGGGGCGCTTCTATTTCAACCGGCGCAGCTTTTGTAGTCTTTACGGTAGTGGACTCTGGTCCGAATCCGTGAAGGCTTTTGACATAATGAAATAAATACCAAACGCTAATTTCTACTAAATCAAATTGATATCTAGCAGATCAAGGTCAGCTCTAGAGCCGTTTGGGTGCAGTCGTGCGTGCAGTGATGAGTCTGTGCACAGACAGATCAAACTTTCAGTGGCTGAAAAACAATGGCATTTTCAAACATTAGGAAAGTTGACGGGTCCTTAAAAATCTTACATGTTACAAGAAAGCCTTAATTGTGATTTCAGGAGGTCTTAAACGTGGGGACAGAAAGACAAGAATTGCGATTAAACTTAAACTAAACTAAACTAAACTTAAAAAGGCTATTCATTGAATAAATATGAACACTGCATGTTTCAAAGTCATCTGCTTCGCTGCTTTGTGGAGTCTGTCTCTTGGGCTTTGTGTGCTGCTGCCGTTCAAAGCGCCACCTGCGAGTGAATTCAGACTCTGAGCTGGAAATACTGCTGTTTTATATAGTTTGTGTTTGCTGAATAATAATCAACTGACACTTAGAAAAACTGGCAGATCCAGCAGAAATGAACAGATTTATCTTGACCTAGCTTATATAATAATGATGGATAATAACACCATACATATACATGTTTGATAAAGGCTTTTATTGTTGACAAATAAAACATAATATTACAAACAGCTGCTCAAATGGTTCAAACACCAGATTATCATTGCTGTCATATTGTAATAAACACTCACTTCATCGTGTAGCTTTACCTGTTCTCATAATTAGTGCAAGCTGAGAGTTAATTAACCACTCGAGATAATAGAGGCCAGTTGTTCAAAAGATCAATCTGGATGAGTATAATCTGAAATATGATCAAGATTACTTTTGAACAACCGGCTCTAGATGATTTAATGAGACGATCTCAGAGAGTAAAACTGTCCTCCGTTTGTTACGTTACTCTGCAGATCCTGAATTAATAATAAACACACACAGACAGCTACTGTACAACAACATGACAAACTGAGCAGAATAACCAAAAACTACAAATAAATCAGAGCTTGTTTCTTAACATGTTATATAAGGTTCATCTTCCTCTGCTCGTGTGGTGTCTGTGTAATTATTTGTCTGATTTGTGATGGTTCTTGTTCACAGAGGCATAAAGTTGACTGCAGTTTTGCTGATCTCCAGCTTTTGATCCTCTGATGGAAGCATAAGTCACTTTATCATCACAGCGAACCTGAATCAACATCACAGTCACTGTTTTAATGCACAATTATTACAGCATGCAGTCTGAGCTCAGTTCAAGACACAGATTGAGAAGAACTGCATGTAATAAAACTGATTCAGGTCATGTTGAGAGAAGACACTGATGGAAGATCAAGAAGTGTTTGCTCACCTTCTTCTTTTTGTCTCTGTTTTTACTGTACGCAGTAACTTCAGTATAAGTCACATCATCTGTCTGCTCCTAAACATCAATGAAAATACAGCAAATCAAGCTGTTAAAGGCCCGTCCATCACTACTGTGTGAAGCAGACTCATTATTTTACACACAAGCTGAAAATGTTTCACTCAAATATGTGTAAAACCTTCAGGTTTAGTGAAAATCTATTATACAGACATGATGTTAGGATGACAGACCAATGACAGACAATTAACTGTCAAATATACACAGATATGAAATATACACACATTACTGAAGATGAATCATATTGTTCACTGTGAGGAGGATGAATGGAAATGTTGATTGTGTCATTGATTCTGTTATATGTATTTCTATCTGTGAGCTTTACAGCAGAAACAGTAGAAATATAGTAACTTGTCCTGATCTAATGTGACTAATATGAGTGTGATATTTCAGAGTCAGTCCTCTGTGCAGCTTATGGTTATTAATAACTCATAGATCAACCTACAAAACTCACCACAGAGTCATGAGTCGCTCTTCTGACACCTGAAACATAATGTGATGGGAATAGTTATGATCAAACACACATCTGTAAATGCTTAGTCAGATGTTTTGGATTGTTTTGTCCGAATATGAGAAACTCTTCAAACTCACCGGCTCTTTTTTTATGAATCAGCCAAATAATCAGAGCAAGAATGAAAAGAGCGAATGAAGCGCCGACAACAATCACAATCACTGAGAGAGAGACACATTCAGCATTACTGTGTTTAACCAAATACTGAACAATAACAAACTACCAATACAATGATAAATGACACATTTAATAGCATAATTATCCTTATTAAGAAATCTGATGATAGACCTTGTGTAGGAGCTGCTGCTGTGGTTCTTCTTGAAGTCGTCTCAGAGTTCGAGCTGCTGACTGGAATCAGTGTTGTTGAATCTGGAGCTGCAGAAGATTTACAAAACTCAGCATTATCTATCATTACATTAGCACGTTTAACAGAGACTCTTCCAGAACTGATTCATGAGAAAACTGTGTGAGGAAGACAGTGATTCTGTACCTTTAGTTTTGTGTGTGTTCGTAGTTGAGGGATTCTGAGAGTTTGTGTTGTGGACTGGAATCACTGCTGTCGTTGTTTTATCTTGAGCTGTAAACGATGAATGTTAGTTCAGATTATTCAAACTGTAGAATATTACAATCATATTTTAATTTTGATCATCACATTACATGTTACAGTTTTTGTTCCCTCATTATTCACAGCAGCTCTTTCTGGACTGTTAAACTGCAGTTCATTAGTTGAGTTTCTCTTCTGTCAGACTGAAAGAAGCTTTTGTGCCTCAGTTTGTTCTGCTTCAGTGACACTAATAGTCCTTACTGACATTATGAGGCTCTAAAACTGATCATGAGATTGTTTTCTGACCTGAACTCTTGACAGTATATGTGACTGAGCTCTGGACTCGATCTCTGTGAGTAACACTGCATCTCCACTCTCTGTTGTGATCTTCATTCAGGAGTGTTGTAGTCAGAGTGATGTTACAGTGATCTGATGCTGATATCTGATATCTGGAGTCTGATATCCTCAGTTTAACACCAGCCTGATTCACCCAGAACAGCTCAATTCCCTCAGAACGGATCCAATCATCACAAGAGTCTCCAGCAAGAAAATACAGCTGACAGAAGAGAGTCACAGAGCGGCCTGCACTGATCTCAGTCTGTGAGGATGATGAAGATGAAGAGACTGAAACACAAAATAACACACACATCACACACTCTTCAATCAACAACTTACCCTTTTTAAATTTATCATATAATCATAAACTTACGATGAAGAACATGCAGAAACACACGAGCATCAGTTCCTTGTTGTTTATTCACATATTGTCTGCAGATGTAAAACCCATAATCTTCTTCTGTGATGTTGTTGATGTTCAGAGAGCAGTCAGACCCCAGACTCAGTCTCTCATGTCTCTCTGTGTCTTTCTTCTTTATCCCTGAATTAATCAGTTCAACTGCTGCTGAATGACTGAATCTGTTATAGTTCCATGTAGTTGATTTGCAGTCATGAAGAGCATTATTACAGGACAGACGGACATTTTGACCAGAACTGATGAACACATGAGCATCATTCACTTCACTGGAACCTGAAACACAAGAACATCTGAGTGATCATCATATTATATATTAATAAATGATAACCTCTAACACAGCAGCATGAAAAGCAGAAGATTCAGATCACACAGTGTTGTTTCCTCACTTAATGTGAACAACACACTCTCCAGAAGAAGCTATTTTTCTTTATCAGAGAGCTGCTGAAATCACAAACACACTCTTGATATGAAGATAATTCAGCATCAGATGTTTGAGAGTGAAACGGTCTAGTTTTAGTTCATTCAGGAATAATCCAGTATGTTATTTACGTAACACAAGAATGAACTGATCATGTTGAAATGAACTCTTTCTCAGATTAATTAAACTAAATGTCTTGTAGAGAAAAGACAGATTTCTTTACCTGAGAGAAGTGAAGAGAGAAAGATGAGTCCCAGCAGACACAGATCACACTCATCAGCCATCTTCTCTTTCTGTCAGTCTTCCTCTTCATTATATGCTCTCGACTCTTTCTTTAAATACGATCAGCTCTTCCTGTGTTCGTTCACTTCCTCTGATCCTCTGACGGACTGAGTGTTTAAAATTGTGCTAAAGTTGCTGTTTAGTGACACGATGCCTGAGTGTAATGGAGAAGTGCTGCTATACATTTTGTGAAACGTGTCAGAACTGCGTATTGTTGACCAGATTTGGTCTGAACACAATCTATAGGCGATACTTTTGCACAAGTGCATTACTGGCAACAAACTTGGCCTCCCCTTTTTTTCACATATATCATAGTTTGTCCGGTAAACTACATATATATATAAAAAGAAAAACATCACCAGCTGCTAAATTCAAATCTCGTTCGCTGGCTGGCACAGAGCCAGAGACACACTGCGCATTATAACCAATCACATACGATTCTGTTGAGCTGATGAATGTAAGGACCAATCAGAGGCCTTCAGATGAGTCATCGCTGAAACACGCGCGCGCTGACTGAATTCTCTGACTGACATTAATTCTCTCATCAGAAACAACAAAGTGAAGATTTACGAATGTAAGTAAGATATTAATTTCACAGTGTAAACAGCTTTAGAGATTATTATGGCAGTTTTGAGAGTGCTTGAACTCGCTGGACTGAAGTGAAAATGTTCTTTGCTCTCTTTTCTACAATGAAAGTGTTATAGGCTAATTAACTTACAGTGTTTTTATTAAATTCACATTAAATACAAAGTCAGTCGTATTAAAAGTATTTTATGGCATGACACCCATATCTGGTACTTGTAAGTAAAAAGAAGGGCTTTTATGCAGAGTTATAGATTACAGTATTAGGCTACTTTGCCCATCGCCCATTATAGACCAAATAACAGTCTATAAAGGTGCAAAAAGCTTTTACTTACACATATTTGAGAATCAAGATATTTCATGATATATTTTGGAGATATAGCCTATTGAATAAAAATAATAATAATAATAATAAAACCCCTGCTGACACAAAAAAAACAACAACAACAAAAAAAACAATAGACACCATTACAAAATTAGTAATGTTTTTACTGGTTATATAATGGGACTTGTATTGGTTTTACTGGAAACTGTAATGGACCCTGTGGGTCTCTGCTGGTAATTGGTTGCCTTCTATTGGTGGCTTGTTAAAACTAATAAATCCTAATGGAATATGTCCTAAAACACACTTCAGAAAACCATTTTTTAATGGTTAAAAGTTGATGGTTTGTAATGGTGTTAGTAGTGGAAACCATAAAAATTTTCTATATCAGCCTTTCTATAAAAGCCTATATCAGTTATACAGTGGTATACAGTGGTGTAACCCTTCACTCGTGCCCCCTCAAAAATAATGAGTGCATGATGCCCCTGACACTACAATACTACATTATTTGTCAAATAAATGAAACATGATGAAACATTCATTTTAGTTGAAATTGTTATAGATTACTTCTAGAGATTGCAGTGATACATAACATGGTGAAAAATGACTGAATGAATACTATTTAAAGTAGGTTAAGATGAATTTTAATATTGTGCCCCTAAAAGCACAAGTGGCCCCTGTCTGGCCCCAGTTACTGTGGTCTAGAGCCGCCCTGTCCTGCATTCCGTTAAATTCTAGAAATACAATCATTCAGTTATTAATCACAAAACTGGTTTGATGCTGAAAAGGTTTCCACTATCCATGACTCACTTTTAGAAAATGAATTAAACCGTTTTAATATAGTTTGAAATAATTAATATTCAGCTCCAGCTTGATCAAGCAGAGAGTCTTCACACACATTTGTACGAGACGTAACTGAATCATATCAACACACAGACACACATTATTTTCCGTCTCATCTCTGATGGTCATCTTGTGTCTCTTTGTGTCGTGGTTTGTGTTCTAGTGTTTCAGAAGTGTGTCGCTGCTGGCCGTGGAAACTCAGTTAGTTTGACCGCACTGGTTTAACCCACACAGATCTGAGATCATCTCTGAACCCAGTTTGGACGGATGACGCTGTGAATTCTCACACATTCAGATCACAGTTCCGCTTCTTTCTTTAACTGGCTTTCTACAACTGAAACTCTACTTTTTCCTTTCGCATAAAGGTTTGCTATAGCTGCTGCACCATCTACAAGTGCACTGTTAGTGTCATTGATTCAGTGTTTATTTCAATGATTTTATGTGAAGCAGGGTTCCTCATTCACACACCTGGCTGAAACTCAAAGACCTGGATTAGATGATTCAGGTGTGTTTAATTAGAGTTGTAAAGCGGTTCTCCAGGACCAGGAATGAGGAACCTGATGTAGCTAAAGCAGATTTATATAGACCAGCGGATCCCAACCCGGTTCCTGGACTCTCATCAACTCTGCACCTGCTGAACATCTCTAGCAGGGGTTCCTACGCCGAGGATGGATTGGGAGATTTCACCAGCACGTCCAGCTCATGTTCTGAATCTGAGTTACCACATTTGGGTAATATAAGTCTACCTTTGAAATACAAACAATCAATAGGACAGATAGGTGCCTGAGATGCGAGAGAAGAAAAGGAGAAAGAGAAGAAGAGAAGTGTGGAAGTATAGAAAAAGCCCCAAGTCAGGAAGTCCACACATTCGTATAGCTTTCAGTGATCAGATAAGAGAAGGGTCAGCCCCCTGCACTTATGCTTAGTCATGTTTAGCCATGCATAGAGTATTATAAAGACATTAGTAATCCTGCACATCTCTAATACACTAAGTCTGCAAAGCATACAGAAGCATTGTTGGTTTTAACACCTTTTAGACCCCAGACCCTGCAAACATGTCGCTGTGGGGCCCATGCTGGCTGTTTGTGGGCACAGTGTGCTCGGACCAGCCCACACCAAACCTAAACAGGCCCAGTGCAGGCTTGCTCAGGCAGGGCCACAGCTTTGGGGTCACCGCAGGCTCTCTGTGAGCAGACCACACTAGCAGACTGTCCACATTAACCCCATGATGACCCAGTGTGGGTCCAGAGCAACTTGTACCTTTGGGCCCATGCAGGTTTGGTGTAGGCAGCCCTGCAATGCAGCTAGGAGAAATATTAACATTGACTGGCCCTTCTTTAGCCACTCAACTGAACTGGAATGGCTCAAACCAAAATATACTGTAGGACAGGGATCCTCAAATCTGGCTCACGAGATCCACTTTCCTGCAGAGTTTAGCTCTGACCCTAATCAAACAC
Organism: Onychostoma macrolepis; assembly: GCF_012432095.1. Classification (NCBI taxonomy): domain Eukaryota; kingdom Metazoa; phylum Chordata; class Actinopteri; order Cypriniformes; family Cyprinidae; genus Onychostoma; species Onychostoma macrolepis. The sequence continues at coordinate 55,081,544 of NC_081157.1, read as the reverse complement.
TCCCGAGCATGCTAATCAGTGTCTTCAAAGTCGGAGCGGTGGTACTTAATGTCTCGTAATAATGAGATTCTTTCCAAGCAGATACCAAACAGTCAGAAAATGTTCTGTCGCTCGTCTTCTTCTGTCGAAACTAACTTTGTTGCTCAGCACATAAAGACGAACTACCGTGATTTCAGACTTCAGTGATCTGGTTTCACTTATCTTCTAGTTATTATTTTATAAATTTTAAAGGCACAAATCTCGAGCTATTACATTTATTTGATCAATGAACAGTTCAATGCATCACTCATTAAGACAGGGACTTTATGCCACCTACTGGTGGTTTAGTGTCATATTTATTTATCCTAAACAAGCCAAGACCAGCACAAAAACACAATCAGCACAATATCCTGTTAGTGTCATTATAGAAAAAAACACTTAAAATATTGAGAGAACATTTATTTTTTCCCTCAAAATCACACTGTGTCCTCTTTGAATTAAAAGAACACAAACAATCCAGATGTCAAATTTTAGAGTCTGCATCAAATTAAATTGACAAAAGTGATTTTACACAGAAAATCAGTTAAATGCAAGCGTCTATATGTTTCAAATAACTTTTGTGAAAACAAAATGTCAAAATATAAGTGAAATAATGTTCCATCATCATTCAACTTCACAGATATATTTATATAAAACAACATAGTTATTCTGACCTGTACTTATTAAAATATGTAAAAGAAAAAAGTGATCATATTATATTTTAAATGATTAAAATGTTATTGCTAACAATAGTTTGGGTAAAACTAATGGTGTGAAGGATAGCGGCAAATATAAAGATTTAAAATGACAAATAATGAATATATTGGGACTACACTTTATATGATCCTTAAATATAGTATTTGAATATGTCCTCAAATGATTTTTGTTCTAAATATGCCTGATTTTTATTTATATATTGCTATAAAAACCCCTTTTTGTCTTTGACTCATATACTAATTGACACATTTACGCATCTATATCTGTCTATCATAAAAAAATAAAAAATGATGCTAATCACCAAATTTGTATTTATAATTCTAACATTATTCTGTTTCTTCATTAAAATAACAGCAGATATCTAGGAAGAAAAAAAGACATTTGGAAAAAATGCAGCTGAATAAACAGAAGATTTAACTGCTTTCATTGATTCAACGTGACTCATGAACACACGACTATGACAATATATGATTTATCTGAGTTCTTCTTATAATTGTCCTTATAATAAAGTTTATAGTAATGCAATACCTTTATCACTGCTTAGAAAACTATGAAATATGTTGTGTGCCTTATTCTGTGTAAGAAGCCACATCATCTCACAGAAGGATTTCTTTCAAACACTCGACTGACGTGATGAAGTGAGTTTGGAGTAAAACATGTTAAATGTGGTATTTTCACATGCTTTCAGAAGGAGCAGCATTTACTACACAGAGCCGTAGTTCACTGAGAAGCTACGCAAACAGCTGTCATTGTTGCAGAACGATGTCTTCGATTTCATTATCGCACGATTATATTGCTTACAATTGTTTTGCGTAGCTTGTCAGTGAACTACGGCTCTGTGTAGTAAATAGGGTGATCACCACCAAACAAACCAAATTTGTGTCGGACATGTTACCAACACTAAAACATAACCTGAAACTGTTATGTCTAACTTAATAAAAACATTTCTATTCTGCCTTTCAGCTTGTAAAACACTTTTTCCTTTAGTCCCTTCCAGAAAACATCATTACACCACAATGCTACATAATATAAGAAATTTTTTTTTTCTTTTTTGTTGCCATTATGACGCCTTGTAAAATAGATTTACTTTACCGAATTATCCGGAACAACGGCAAGTTTGTTTTCTACATTTACATTTAATCATTTAGCAGACGCTTTTATAAAAGCAACTTACAAATGAGGAGCACAACAGAAGCAATCAGACCAACGAGAGAGCAACAGTGTACAAGTGCTGTGACCAGTCTCAGTTAGTCTAGCACAGCACACATAGACAGGGTTTTTTTTTATTAATTAGACCAAAACCGAATACAGCAGAATGCATAGAATAGAATAGAATAGAATAGAATAGAATAGAATAGAATAGAATAGAACTGGGTTGCTGTTGGGAGAGGTGTTAGTGATGCAGGACATTTTCTCAACATGCGACGTGCGGGATACAGTGAATGGTCAGAATGCATCACTCTATAGCTAACACTGAAACAAAACAGAGCCCCTAATCTAAAGACACTCATTAAGACCAGAAAACATGCTCCAGCTTATGCAGAAATCATATTTCACAGTAATTTGCCAGATATTTTCTCACCTCAGCTGTGAGATGTGTTGCAGACACTGAAGGAAACTCATCACTTCTCTCTCTTCCTCTGAACATCTTCTCAGATCTAATGTTTTCTTCTCTGTCTGGAGCTTCAGCACTTCCAGGAGGACGGAGATCTTTCTCTGAGAGATCTATGATCCAGACATCAGGTGACTGGAAAACTGACTGTAATGCTGGAAGATAACTCCTGCCTGTTTGAGTCTCATAGTTCTTCACATGAGAGCAAAGATCCAGCAGGAAATCACTCTGATCATGACGGTTATAATTAAAAGGGAAGGTTTTGTAGCTGCACACAGATGACAGCTGAGTCAAGAATCTTGTTCCTGCATCTTTGTCAGTTTCTACTGCAACAACACAGAGATTCAGCAGGAATCTGACTGAAGACATCCTTGCAGTACCGCCGCTATACGCAGAGTACGCAGTTTGCGTGAGAGCACCATCCCAGTTGCTCAAAAAAACTTGATGTGCCATTCCGCATGTTTGCGGCTGAATGCAAATGATCATAACTGATGGACAACTATGCCCGTGAAAAGACATCAGCAATCCGGCACCAAGAAAATAAAATTAAAAAAGATGAAAACGAGCGTCACTTTCATGTAGGCTACATTCATAATCCTGTGAAACTTTTTTGGGAGTTGAGGTTAATAATGTTTTTTAATGTCGGTAATAATTTCACCACCTTCAACACATCTAATATTCTCTCAGAGTTTTCATGTTCATTTTCATGTGACTTTTTTTATTTTTTTAACTTCCATAATATTTAAGGGAGGGCGCACAACAATACAATCCTGCTTAGGGCATCCGTTTGGCCAGCAGCGGCCCTGCATCCTTGTCTCTTTATTAGAAATGCCCCAAACCTGATTATATACAATCAAGAACCAAAGCTTCATTCATTTGAGTCAGTTTTCATTAATATACTACTGTACATCTAAATTGATAATGTTTTAGCTGAAATGCAGTGCTATATGGGATGTCATTTGTGCTAAGTCTGCAGGTATGGAGGAGGAGGATGGGGATTTTCTTGGAGGTACCCAGTAGAGCTGTGTTCGTTACAACGATGTATCACCACATGTGGAACACTGATATAATGAAGCAAAATGGCATACAAGACAAACTTTTTGACATTGTTCTTTGGGGAGGAACTCCATCTTTAAGCTGAATCTCACAGTTGGATCTGCTGGTTTTGAAGATGAAGATGAGAGAATGAAAATATGAGAATGAGCTTTATTGCCAGGTATGTTTACACATACGAGGAATTTGTTATAGTGACAGAAGCTCCACAGTGCAACAGAAAGACAGCGACAGGACACAGATAATAAAAAGAATAATATACAAAATAGGCAATGTACAAAAAAGCAAAAACTCAATATATAATATAGACCATTATGTATGTGTACAGGTATGATATGTGCAAATTTGAGATGTAAATAAGTATGTGTGATGTATAATAGTGTTGTGTGTTCCACGTTATTGTCAAGTGTTCATGAGATGGATTGCCTGAGGGAAGAAACTGTTCCTGTGCCGGTCGTTCTGGTGCTCAGTGCTCTGTAGCGTCGACCAGACGGCAGCAGTTCAAAGAGGGAGTGTGCTGGATGTGAGGGTCCAGAGTGATTTTACCAGAGGCGGACAAAGTACACAACTTCCTTACTTGAGTGAAAGTACAGATACTACTGGTCAAATACTACTCCACTACAAGTGAAAGTTGTAAAGACAGATTTTTACTTAAGTAAAAGTACGGAAGTACGTGTTTTTAAAAGTACTTACAGTAAGTATCAAAAGTAAAAAGTAAATGCATTGTTTTATTGTCGCATTGTTGTATACTTACAGTACCTTATGCCACTAATGCAACCTACTGAATACACTGATTACCTTGTATTATCTTTGGAATTAAGTGCTTTTATGTTACAAAACCTATTGAAATGGAACAACTGAATGAAGATAATCATCTTTATTTTTTTTTATTTATCACTACTACAACTACACTGAACTCATTTTAATACTTGTTTAAAAGTTACAAAGTTCTTTTTCAAAGAGATATTTAAGTCTATGATATGGTTCATTTTAGGCAAACATTGAAAAGAAAACAAACCTTTAATCTCTACAGAAAACTGGATCATACTCTCTCAGTATGGCCATGGGTGTGCAGGTTGCACCAAATAACCATCTTTTTGATTTTGCCATCAACTGATCAGTGTTCATAAAATGCTCAGAAATCAGTGAACTTAACAACATGTTGCTAGGGTTGGGTATTGTTTGAATTTTATCCATTCCGATTCTGCTTATTGATTTCAATTCTTATCAATTCCCAGTTTAGATTCTAAAGTTTTAATTTAGCCTACTTTTTGATCATTTTGCAAAAATTATATGTATTTATGCGCAGTGTTTTGACAATAAAATAATGTTCAGATTTATATACTTCCCTGACCAGTTTTTAGCAGCAATTTACCTGTAGGCCTACATTTATTTATATATATATATATATATATATATATATATATATATATGGTAAAGTCATTTTGACAGATATATTAGCCAACCATTTGTATTGCTACAAAAATTACACTATAGTTACTACAATGAAACTATGGTAAATTTGTGGTTACTGAAGTTACCACAAATAGCATAATTATGGTTACTATAGTGAGATAATAGTAAATTTGTGGATACTGTGATTTTACTGCAAATACCATAGTTATGGTTACTATAGTAAAAACATGGTTAATTTTCCAAAGGGCTTTAATGAGTTAACACATGCCTTTTTAGAGTGCTTTTAGCTGTACAGTAGCGGACGTTTACATTAGTTTAGTGGGAAGATCCCGAGGTTGCCAGATTTGCGTAAAACACATCAGCCAAATGTCCATTCAAAGCTAGGCTGAAAACTGCAGGCTTAGGAATACTGTAAGACTTGAAACACAGGAAGGTCCTGGCAGATCGCAGGCGGATTTTCGCAGAAAAAAGGTTCAGTGAATCTGAAATGCACACACTGTAAAACTGCTACATATTACGACTTTCTACTTGGTGACCTTGATATAAATGTAGTTGAGTTAAAAGTACTATATTTGTCTTTCAAATGTAGTGAAGTTAAAATCACAAGTTTCCAGAAAAATAATACTCGAGTAAGTACAGATAAATTTACAAGTAAATTTACTTCGTTAATGTCCACCTCTGGATTTTACCAGCCCTTTTGCTCACTCTGGATGAGTACAGTTCTTGGAGAGTGGGAGGGTTGTGATTCGCTCAGCAGTCCGGACTACCCTCTGTAGTCTTCTGAGGTCAGATTTGGTAGCTGAGCTGAACCAGACAGTTATTGAAGTGCAGAGGATGGATACAATGATGCCGGAGTAGAACTGATTCAGCAGCTCCTGTGGCAGGTTGAACTTCCTCAGCTGACGAAGGAAGTACAATCTCTGCTGGGCCTTTTTCACAATGGAGTCTATGTGAATGTCCCACTTCAGGTCCTGGGAGATGGTGGATCCTAGGAATCTGAATGACTCCACTTGCAGTCACAGTGCTGTTCATGATGGTGAGTGGGGGGTGTGGAGGAAAATTAATTTTATGCTTATTTTCCATGTTTATGAGAACATGTAAACCTTTTTTAGGTCTGGCTGTGCGAGAAAGGAATGGGTTTGGGGCCTTTTGCTGTTTATGACCTGAAGGGTCATTTAAGCCCTAAAACCATGAGAAACAGGGGCTGAGGGTATAATAAACCAGAGTGGTTCCTTCCCTGTCCCATTTGGGGGAAAAGTACAGCTGTTTTAACATGTGATCTTTTGACCTTGAGTGCCTTGAAGAGGGTATAAAGGCGGAGGACTGCCCTCCCCTTTTGTCGCACTCTGCAGAAACCTGTGTCTGTATGATTGTTGACCTTCTTTGCAAAGAATAAAACCTTTTATTAACTAAAAGTGAGTTTGTCTCTTATGCTGATGAGAGTCAGTTAAAATTGCCCCGACAATTTGGCGTCAGAAGTGGGATTCCTTGGATGTGCCTTCTGGACCTGAGAGCGGACGGTGACCGTATACATCCTGGACTTAGGGTCCAGCCTTAACCCGAATAGAATTGAAGGGAAGAGAGGGACCGACCGCCGAGGCCCGGAGGGGACACCACTGGAATCAGAAAACGAACCGAGGTGGCAACAAAACTCTCTGGTAAGAGACAAATCAAAATTTTCTAAAGATTTTGGGTTTTGAAAATTAGAATTGGAATTGAGAAAAGGGAAAAAAACATATTGGTGGGCCTGACTCTGTGGTAGCGTGATCAGAAGATTTCTGGGAGAAATTGAGATTACCTGAGTAGATACAGCACAGTTAATAAATTAATCGGAGCTGCTGGTGCGCTCCGCCTGGCCGGTCTTGGGATAAAGATCGGATCTGTTGGAGACGTCCGACAGATTAATAGTTAAGCGCTTAAGAGAAAATCCACAGAGAAGGGAGAAAAGCCAATATGGGGGAGTCCCAGAGCAAGCTCGTTAAATATGATACACCGGTATTTTGGCAAATGAAAAAATTATATGGCCAGAAAAGCATGCAAGATATGGGGAAATTAATTAAATATCATGATTTTCCAGAAGAGGGAACACTGAGTGTCACAAGGTTGAATATTGTGAAAGAATCAGTCGAAGAAGGGAGTGAAAAACAGAAAGGTGGACACAGCAAAGATTGGCAACTGCTGCCAGAACAGAGAAGAGTCGGTTCAAGACTTTTATCATCGCCTTTATGAGATATTCAACAAACACAGCGGCTTGGAGGAGCCCGGCGACCGCGGAAATCACCCTGACACGTGGGAATGTCATCTGCAGAGCTGGTTTTTGAATGGACTGAGACCTGAGATTGCGTTGGCAGTAAGAACCAGCTACATTGAATGGAAACATGGACGTTTGTCTGCTATTTTAGCACACGCTTTGCATGCAGAAGAACTGCAGATAGCAAAGAGAGAGAGAGTGAAAGCAAAGACTGACAAAGATCTACAGCTGGCTGTGATGCAGGCTGTCGCGAGGACGGGGGAGCCCTCTGGCCAGCACATCAGTGTATGTGTGTGTGTGTGTGTGTGTGTGGTTAAAAAAATGTCACTTCCCTTTTCGGTGGCTCTCGGAGACTGCTCCCCCTTCTCCCGTCCCCGCTGCTCTTCACCTTCCTCGTTTCAATCTGCTTCTTGGGTTTGCTGATTTCCTGGGCAGTCCTTGGCCCAGTGTCCATCTTTTTTGCACAGTCCGCATTTGGTACACTTGTAGGTCCTATGATCGTCAGTCTCACAAATCCAGCAGGCCCACTTCTCAGAATTCCTTCCAGCCCCGTTTGGATTCCTCTCACTCCGCTTTTTACCTCTCCCTGCTCTCTGCAATGAAAAAAAGCTTGCATTTCTTTGTGTGATTCTGATTTGAATGATGAAGATTCTGATAAATGTTTAATGATGTACAAAAGTGAAGCATTTAAGAAAATGCCGAACTGCCCCATGCTGGTTGAGGGGGTACAGATTGAGTTTTTAGCCGATTCTGGGGCTTCGAGGTCATCCATACGACCATGTGACTTGCCATGTCAACCGATGATAACAGACAAAACGAATGAGTCTGTTTCTGCATCAGGGCATACAATTTTATGGGGAGTGCTGAAACATGCATTCATTTATTCACCAAAATGCCCTGTGCCCGTTTTGGGTCGAGATCTGTTGTGCAAACTGAATTTGATGCTAGTTGCGGACTCCTCGGGTGTCAGAGTGGCAGAAGAGGGGGAGCAATGGTGTTGTTTGAACAGAGCCTCAGTGGGCATATGAATGGCACATCATAAATCATGATTGGGCTGAAATGATGTGCGAACTGGCTAAAAATAGGACCAAGCCATTTAACACAGAAATAATGGTGCCTGACAATTTGCATTGCACGTCACATGTTGTAGTGGAAAGAGAAAACCAGTATGAGAAAGACTGGTTTGAGGGGGAAAAAGGAGAAACTTTGAGTTTTGAGAAAATATTTTGTAAAGAAAATATGTGTGCTGTTTCAGTAAGCCTGACAGAAAAACAGCTTTCTTTTTTCCTAATGTCAGAATCTCTGCCTCACTTATCGCTCTCCAAGGCCAAAGAGCAGACATGGGCTGAGATGGGGGTTTGTGAAAACTGTGTTGATGCTACAGACTGGTGTGAGATAAGCGCTGGGGTGAAACACAGCGAAAGTCTGGGAGCATTTATGTCAGAGTGCAAGCATGAAATTGAGGTAGAGAGAAATGTGACACCTATTGACGAAAGCATGAAGGGAAACCACTGCATGACAAACATTTGTGCCTTAGAAATTCACCCGGCTTTAGCGGATGTGCCATCCAAGCTGTGGGCAAAGCATAAATATGATGTGGGACTGATTAAAGGATGTGAACCGTTGTAATCACCCCAAAATCTGATTACAGGCCGTGTCAACGTCAGTATCCCTTGAAAAGGAGGCAATACTGGGAATCAAACCAGTATTTGACTCACTTTGAAAGAAGGCATAATCGTTGAATGCAGTGATTCCCCAGTAAGAACACCAATCTTCCCTGTAAGAAAGATAAGGGACAAAGGTCAACCCACAGAGTGGCGGTTTGTGCAAGATTTGCAGGCAGTGAATGCAGCTGTCAGGCAAAGGGCTCCATCAGTTCCAAATCCATATACGATTTTGTCACAAATACCACAAGATGCAACATTTTTCTCGGTGGTAGATTTGTCCAATGCATTCTTTAGCGTGCCAGTGGATAAAGACAGTCAATTTTGGTTTGCATTTGCATTTGATGGCAAAGGCTATACATTCACGAGAATGGGCCAGGGTATTGTGACAGCCCCACTCTTTATAACGAAGCGCTTAGGCGAAGTCTGGAGCCATTGACCCTGACAGCTGGAACTGCTTTGCTTCAATATGTGGATTATTTATTTCTGGCTGCTAAAGATGAGCCCACATGTGTGGCTGACACTGTGACCCTCCTGCAGCATCTGGCTCGGGAGTGCCACAAGGTCATCTTGTCTAAATTGCAGTTTGTAAAACAACCAGTTACGTTTTTGGGCCATGTCATAACACCAAACAGCAAATCCCTGTCTGACAAAAGAATTGAAGGCATTAAGAATGTACCAAAACCAATCACAAAGAAACAAATGCTATCATTTTTGGGAATGTGTTCATACTGCAGAACGTTTATTCCAAATTATGCAATTCTTGAGCAGCCTCTGAGAGCCCTAACAACAGGGAAGGGGTTGAAGTCATGTGACAAAATTGAGTGGACAGGGGAGGCAGAGGAGGCATTTGTGAACATGAAAGTTCAGCTGTCTCTGGCGCTGACTTTGGGCCTACCGGTACCAACCAAGCCTTTTGTTCAGATGGTGGATGAAAAAAATGGGTTTATGACTTCTGTGTTGTTGCAGCATCATGGAGATAAATTGTGACCTGTGGCTTATTTTTCCAGCAAACTAGATCCGGTTGCAGCAGGCCTGCCACACTGTCTGAGGGTGGTGGCTGCTGCTGAACAGGCCGTAATGGCGTCTAGAGAATTTGTAGGTACTCTGACCTGATATTAAAGGTGCCACACGCTGTGTCCATGATCCTGCAAGAACAGAAAACATTGCATTTGTCGACGGCGCGGTGGTTGCGATACCACACTATCTTGCTTGATAAGCCGAATATCACTGTCAGACGATGCACAACCTTGAATGCTGCTATTCTCCTTCCGACGGCGGAGGATGGGGAGGAGCACCATTGTTGTCTAACTGCGCTAGAACAGGTGTGTACACCGCGTCCAGATCTTTCTGATGTACCACTTGAAAACTGCGAAAATGTCCTCTTTGTGGATGGCTCGCCTACAAAGATCCACAAACAGGGCAGAATAAAGTTGGCTATGCGGTAACAACCGATTCAAGTCGTGGTTTCTGGCTCATTGCCACCACACTTTTCAGCACAGGCAGCGGAGCTTGTGGCGTTAACAGAAGCGTGCAAACTGATGGCAGGCAAATGCGTCACAATCTATACCGATTCGCGGTATGCATTTGGCGTCACGCATGGCTGTGGAAACACAGACAATTTTTAAAGTCAGATGGGCGCCCAATATTAAATGCTCCTCTAGTGGCGGCCTTACTGGAGGCCATTCCACTACCAGACAAAATAGCCATTTGCAAATGTGCCGCACACACCAATAACAAAGATTTCATATCAACAGGAAACGCCAGAGCAGATGCGGGCGAAGCAGACAAGAGAAACAGAGTGTACCATGTTATCTGAAAGTAACCCAGACATTTCTTTCTCTTTACAGAGCATGCAGGCCTTTGCCTCAGGGGCAGAGAGGCACCAGTGGAAACAGTGTGGCTGTAAACTGAATGAGGGTGTCTGGATGAGCTGTGATGGCAAGCCTTGTTTACCTAGACACTTCTTTCCACATTATGCTAAGTCGACACATGGGAAAGACCATGTATCGAAAGGGGAATGGTGGCACAAATGAAAGAACTGTGGTTTACAACATTTGCAGAAAATGTTTGTAAAAGATGTGTGATTTGTAACACCCACAATGTGGCGAAAGGGATAAAAATGTCTCAAGTGTCCCAACCGCCTGCGACAGGTCCTTTTGAATATCTACAAATTGACTTCATCGAACTGTCCCCATGCCAAGGGAAAAAGTACTGTTTGGTGATGGTGGATATGTGGTCCAAATGGGTCGAGGCTTTCCCAACATCAAAACAAGACGCAGCGGCGGTGGCAAAGGCCCTGCTGACTGAGATAGTCCCGAGATGGGAGTTCCACAAAAATCAGTTCTGACAATGGGACACATTTTGTCAATGAGGCAATAAAACAAGTGGGTGAATTTTAGGAATTAATTTGAGAACACACTGCACTGTACGGTGGTGACGTATCCTCTCCCGTGGGCTTCTGGGATAGAAAAGTGTCCGTCGATGAACACTTCAGAATCTGGGCTGAAGCTGTAGGACATCCGGGGATTTCTCGCCTACTCTTTTATGAACACTGAGGTTTCAAACGTACTTCTTTCGTCACATATACAGTAGGTAAGTAGGCATATAAGGACCCAACTTAAGTATACGTATGTCCGAATCTCGCGAGAATTAGTGCACTCGCCTACTAACTCTCGCCTACTCTTTTATGAATACTTATGATTCAAACATACTTATTCGCTCGCCTACTGCTTTTTGCCTACTATATAGTAGGGAAGTATGTGATTTCGAAAGCAGCGAGTCAATCACTCAGTGGGTTGAATGAACGACTTTATGTCACCTGCTGGTGGTTTAGTGTCATTTATTTATCATAAACAAGCCAAGACCAGCACAAAATCCTGTAAGTATCATTATAGAAAAAGCCCTTCAAATATTGAGAGAACTTTTTTTTTTCAAAATCACCCAAACATCACACTGTGGGCTCTTAGCAGAATTAAAAGAATGCAAAAAAAAAAAAAAAAGTAATGCAATTGCTGTGGGATGGAGGAGCTGATCTGCCAAAATAAAAAAATATGTCAATTTTTAATATATCTGTTACTGGATCCAGATGTCAAATTTTTGTGTCTGCATCAAATTAAATGTACAAAAGTGTCTATATTTTTCAATTAACTTTTGTGAAAACAAAATGTCAAAATATAGGTGAAATAATATCTCATCATCATTCAGCATAACAGATATATTTACAGTGGGTACGGAAAGTATTCAGACCCCCTTAAATTTTTCACTCTTTGTTATATTGCAGCCATTTGCTAAAATCATTTTAAGTTCTTTTTTTCCTCATTAATGTAAACACCACCCCATATTGACAGAAAAACACAGAATTGTTGACATTTTTGCAGATTTATTAAAAAGAAAAACTGAAATATCACATGGTCCTAAGTATTCAGACCCTTTGCTCAGTATTTAGTAGAAGCACCCTTTGATCTAATACAGCCATGAGTCTTTTTGGGAAAGATGCAACAAGTTTTTCATGGAGATAAATTGTGACCTGTGGCTTATTTTTCCAGCAAACTAGATCCGGTTGCAGCAGGCCTGCCACACTGTCTGAGGGTGGTGGCTGCTGCTGAACAGGCCGTAATGGCGTCTAGAGAATTTGTAGGTACTCTGACCTGATATTAAAGGTGCCACACGCTGTGTCCATGATCCTGCAAGAACAGAAAACATTGCATTTGTCGACGGCGGTGGTTGCGATACCACACTATCTTGCTTGATAAGCCGAATATCACTGTCAGACGATGCACAACCTTGAATGCTGCTATTCTCCTTCCGACGGCGGAGGATGGGGAGGAGCACCATTGTTGTCTAACTGCGCTAGAACAGGTGTGTACACCGCGTCCAGATCTTTCTGATGTACCACTTGAAAACTGCGAAAATGTCCTCTTTGTGGATGGCTCGGCCTACAAAGATCCACAAACAGGGCAGAATAAAGTTGGCTATGCGGTAACAACCGAATTCGAAGTCGTGGTTTCTGGCTCATTGCCACCACACTTTTCAGCACAGGCAGCGGAGCTTGTGGCGTTAACAGAAGCGTGCAAACTGATGGCAGGCAAATGCGTCACAATCTATACCGATTCGCGGTATGCATTTGGCGTCACGCATGGCTGTGGAAACACAGACAATTTTTAAAGTCAGATGGGCGCCCAATATTAAATGCTCCTCTAGTGGCGGCCTTACTGGAGGCCATTCCACTACCAGACAAAATAGCCATTTGCAAATGTGCCGCACACACCAATAACAAAGATTTCATATCAACAGGAAACGCCAGAGCAGATGCGGCAGCGAAGGCCGCGGCGGCGAAGCAGACAAGAGAAACAGAGTGTACCATGTTATCTGAAAGTAACCCAGACATTTCTTTCTCTTTACAGAGCATGCAGGCCTTTGCCTCAGGGGCAGAGAGGCACCAGTGGAAACAGTGTGGCTGTAAACTGAATGAGGGTGTCTGGATGAGCTGTGATGGCAAGCCTTGTTTACCTAGACACTTCTTTCCACATTATGCTAAGTCGACACATGGGAAAGACCATGTATCGAAAGGGGGAATGGTGGCACAAATGAAAGAACTGTGGTTTACAACATTTGCAGAAAATGTTTGTAAAAGATGTGTGATTTGTAACACCCACAATGTGGCGAAAGGGATAAAAATGTCTCAAGTGTCCCAACCGCCTGCGACAGGTCCTTTTGAATATCTACAAATTGACTTCATCGAACTGTCCCCATGCCAAGGGAAAAAGTACTGTTTGGTGATGGTGGATATGTGGTCCAAATGGGTCGAGGCTTTCCCAACATCAAAACAAGACGCAGCGGCGGTGGCAAAGGCCCTGCTGACTGAGATAGTCCCGAGATGGGAGTTCCACAAAAATCAGTTCTGACAATGGGACACATTTTGTCAATGAGGCAATAAAACAAGTGGGTGAATTTTAGGAATTAATTTGAGAACACACTGCACTGTACGGTGGTGACGTATCCTCTCCCGTGGGCTTCTGGGATAGAAAAGTGTCCGTCGATGAACACTTCAGAATCTGGGCTGAAGCTGTAGGACATCCGGGGATTTCTCGCCTACTCTTTTATGAATACTTATGATTCAAACATACTTATTCGCCGCCTACTGCTTTTGCCTACTATATAGTAGGAAGTATGTGATTTCGAAAGCAGCGAGTCAATCACTCAGTGGGTTGAATGAACGACTTTATGTCACCTGCTGGTGGTTTAGTGTCATTTATTTATCATAAACAAGCCAAGACCAGCACAAAATCCTGTAAGTATCATTATAGAAAAAGCCCTTCAAATATTGAGAGAACTTTTTTTTTTCAAAATCACCCAAACATCACACTGTGGGCTCTTAGCAGAATTAAAAGAATGCTCGACTGGTGGAGGGCTGCAGTGATGGTTGACTTTCTACAACTTTCTCCCATCTCCCGACTGCATCTCTGGAGCTCAGCCACAGTGATCTTTGGGTTCTTCTTTACCTCTCACCAAGGCTCTTCTCCACCGATAGCTCAGTTTGGCCGGACGGCCAGCTCTAGAAAGGGTTCTGGTCGTCCCAAACGTCTTCCATTTAAGGATTATGGAGGCCACTGTGCTCTTAGGAACCTTAAGTGCAGCAGAATTTTTTTTGTAACCTTGGCCAGATCTGTGCCTTGCCACAATTCTGTCTCTGAGCTCTTCAGGCAGTTCCTTTGACCTCATGATTCTCATTTGCTCTGACATGCACTGTGAGCTGTAAGGTCTTATATAGACAGGTGTGTGGCTTTCCTAATCAAGTCCAGTCAGTATAATCAAACACAGCTGGACTCAAATGAAGGTGTAGAACCATCTCAAGGATGATCAGAAGAAATGGACAGCACCTGAGTTAAATATATGAGTGTCACAGCAAAGGGTCTGAATACTTAGGACCATGTGATATTTCAGTTTTTCTTTTTTAATAAATCTGCAAAAATGTCAACAATTCTGTGTTTTCTGTCAATATGGGGTGCTGTCTGTACATTAATGAGGAAAAAATTAACTTAAATGATTTTAGCAAATGGCGCAATATAACAAAGAGTGAAAAATTTAAGGGGGTCTGAATACTTTCCATACCCACTGTATATAAAACAACATAGTTATTCTGACCTGTACTTATTAAAATATGTAAAAGAAAAAAAATTATCGTACTATATTTGATCATAATTTAAATGATTAAAAGTTCTTGCTAACAATTGGGTAAAACTAGTGGTGTGAAGGATAGCGGCAAATATAAAGATTTAAAATGACAATTAATTAATATTCTGGGGATGCACTATATATGATCCTTAAATATAGTATTTGAATATGTCCTCAAATGATTTTTGTTATAAATATGCATGATTTTTATTTATTTATTGCAAAAAAAAAAAACGTTTTGTCTTTGACTCATATACTAATTGACACATTTAAGAATCTACATCTGACTATCATTAAAAAAAAAAAAAACTGATTACCAAATTTTAATTTCTAATTCTAACATTCTGTTTCTTTATTAAAATAACAGGAGATATCTAGGAAGAAAAAACATATGAAAGTATAAAGTCAGGAAAAAATGCTTATGTTTGTAACAAACATCCCTCAGTCTGTTGACAATAAAACAAGCTTTAAATGAGCATTTTCAGGAGATCTGAAGACATCAGCATAATAAATGAGGTGAAAACAGGAACTATTGACATGAAATAAAGAGTGTTTTCAGCAGCTGTTAATATTGATGAGTCTCAGACGATCAACACTCATTCAACAAGACATTCAGGATCATCAGCAGATCATCTCACTTTATTCTGAGTGTTTCTGTTAGAAACTGATTATAAGAGTCAGGACAGAAGATAAAAGCCTATAAAACATGCTCTACTGAAAGATAATACTGTTATTATCTATGTCTATTAATATGATATGAAACATCAATAATAACACAAACACTAATGACACTCATCTTCATCAACCACTACAGGTTACAGCAGTCCATATGAATCTAAATATAGTCTGCTTTTATGATAACTATACATTCATTTCAATAATCAACTTAGATCAAAGAAGACAAAGATCAAAAACTTTTTAAAATAAAGCAGCACAAGGAATATTTATTGTTTCCATTGTCAAACTTTACTCATATTTATCTATATTAACATAGATTTAAAATGTGTCACGTGGCTCATTATAGGCTCAGCGTAAAGTATTTATCAGTTTCTGTTCCAGTATATTTTAACAATGTAAAGTAACAAATCTGATCTGTCAAAGATGTCAGAAGAGTAGAAATAAAATCACAGCAGAATCACATCATCAGTGAAGCTCCTCCCACAAGAATCACATCATCAGTGAAGCTCCTCCCACAAGAATCACATCATCAGTGAAGCTCCTCCCACAAGAATAACATCATCAGTGAAGCTCTGCCCACAAGAATCACATCATCAGTGAATGCAGCCCACAGTAATTCAGCAGTAAATGCTGGAATATTCCCATCAGTTTACAAGTGAAGACGAGCATCAGAGCATCAGGAAGAGCTGAGTTTATTAAAGAGGACAGAGAGAAGATGAACCCTGCAGAATCAAACACACTGAAGATACTGAACAACAAACAGGTTGCTGTTTATTCTTCTCTCTTTATTAATAGTGCTGATGGTTATAACGCTTCAAGCAGATGTAGATTTGCTGTAATAGGAAAGAATCTTTAGAGCTCTGCAATAATACAGCTGAAGCATCAAATAATAAGAGCTGTTGCACATGAGACACTTCAAACAGCGCTGATGTAGAAAACCAGAAGTAATGCTAACTACAGGATAACATGCTGCTGCGGCAGAAATAGACACATGTTATTACCGCATTCAGTTCAGGGTTTGTACAACCTTTTGAGAGAGAAATTCAAGCACTTTTCAGTGACAACACAACTATTTACAGCACTTTAAACCCTAAAAATTATTCAATTTAAATGTTATTTTTAATAACATTTCTGTGGTAAACAAAGAATTAATAAAAATTCAAATATTCATTATAAATAATTCATTATTTTTATTAAATAAAAATAACAAAGAATTTATAAAAAAAAAAAACATCAAATAACCACTATAACCAGTAGATGGCAGCAGAGGAACTCTTATTGGCTTATTAGTCATTAATTTTACTTTCTGCTTTATATTTTGAAATTATAATTCACTATTATAAAATATAAAATCATCAAGAAATAAAATGTAAAATATTTTACACTTTGTTTGTGATTTAAGAAAAGTCACAAAATGCCTTGAAAAACAAACTTTTCTTTAATTTGAACTGAATCACAGATCAAGAGCGTTTCTTAATTTGTACTTTTGTGATCGAGACCTTTGTTCTGTGTTTAGTAATCTCTCTCTACTTGACCGTCTCTGCCACATAAAACTAAACTGAAAAACAATCTTTTTTTATAATTTAACATTTTAATTTAATTTAATTGAGAATTGTATTTAGCATGGACTTCACTTTCATCAAAAAGGCTCATTTTGTAAATGTAAGCTATTAATTTAAATCATAGACAAATGCAAACTGGGTGCTTAATGCAAATGGCCACATTTTTAAAATCAGGTGATAATGTTCGGCCATCGATACAAATGTCTCTTTATGAATAGAGACAAAAGAATGAGGTTAATCTCCATCAGTTTTAGTGATCATGTAGATTTGCAAAGACACTGATGGAAGATACACCACAATAAATATTCAGCTTTTGCTTTTATTTCTTATCAAACACAAAACCTCTTTAAGCAAATGTATAAATCTGATCTTTTCTGAAGAGTTATAAACGCCTGTCCCGATGTGGAAACACCCAGTAATTGAGAAAAGCCCTCTTTTTGTTCTGAAAACACTTCTGTTCATTCCAAGAAGACAACAAGACAGACTTAATCCAGCGTTATCTTCACTTCCTGCTGAATCTGATCAATATTGTATTATTATTATTATTATTATTATTATTATTATTATTATTATTGTCAGTATGGTGTCCTCGATTCTCTGAGAGTTGAGAAATAAAAGCGGACGCCAGTTTAAAGTAGTTTTCTGACCAGCTTTTTCCAGCTTTGATGTAGAGGCTAATTTCTAGGAGAAAGTAGTATTGTAGCAGTAATGAAATATTGTCTTCTCAGCAAAGCTCTGTTGTTGTAGATCATTAAATCGTGATGTTGTCTCAGAAGTCTGTCTGAAGTCTCTTTCGAGGAACCGTGAACAAACGCTGTCTGTAAAGTCATTGTCTGATAAAGGAGCGAGTCATAAAGCTTTCGGACGAGTCTGAGGAGAGGTCAGTAATTCACGGTGTTTCACATAGAAACACAAACATCAGACACATTTTCCATGTTTGGACTGATAATGTGCTGTTACTGAATGTCTCGTGATCACTGAGTGTAATGCATTGCTGCTAACGCGATCTTCTCTTTATTCATTTATCTTTGGCAGATCACATTTCTTATAGTCGCTTTTAAACTTAGTTTTAGGTTCTGTGTTATTATTAGTTATTGTAAAGTCTTACTTATTTAATGTTTTCTGTTCTCGTGTCAGATATGTATAGCTCTGTGTAGATAAGCGCTAATGTTGTTTAAGGGACCGTCTACAAATTCCAGTCATAGTGCAAAACAAAACGTTAACTACGTCCAGTTATTAATTCAAATGAATGATTTTTACAAAGTTGTAGTAAATGCTGAGTCCAGACTGACTTACTGAATGTGAGCTACAACATTTGGAATGTGGGACCTTTTGCTGAATCACAGTAATTATCTTCTAATTGAGTACAGTACATGTATAAAGAGGTGATTGAGTACTGTACATGTATAAAGAGGTAATTGAGTACTGTACATGTAATTCACCCTATTAAACAATTCTTATCAGTTACAACGACTCTTAAAAGAATAAGAATTTTAGTGAAAAAAATCCTTTACTGCAACATTTAAATTAAGGAATTGAAGTCTCCCTTCTGAAAAAAATTAATGTAAAAAAATTAAAATAAAATAAACAGTTAAAAATAAAGCTATAACACTTATGTATATTTTAATTAATGTTTTAAAATGTTATCAAATGAACATTTATCAACTCCTTTTATTTTTGGCAAAGTGCTGCACAACAGAAGTATACTGAGTTAAAATATGGACAAACATGATATTCCTTAAAAGTAATGTTTTAAAAAATCCATTATTATAAAGAATATTATTGTTGTTATAACTTAAGTATATTGTACAATGCTAATATATTGTATTTCTGTCATAACTTCAAGTTAAATTGAACTTTTATTTTGACGGGTTGTAGTGGTCCTTTGAGTTTCAGAGAGTATTTGACAATGTTTTTCTCAAATAAAACTAGTAAATGTTTATTTGTGTTTTCTCTCAGAGCAGCTCTGGTGATGTTCATGTTTATGTAGACGCTGAAAACACCATTAGTGTCATGCGTACTTCAGTATGTAGTAGATAAAACAACGCCACTCAGAGACACGCAGAAACATCAGATATAGCAGTCTGTTTGTGCTTTAATATTCACAGTATCACGTATCATATCCACTTTTGATTTATCCATCCATCAGATTGTGTGTTCTACGTGACATCCTCGTTATACTGTAAATTACATGTTCACGACTGCCCCGGGATTCCCTCTGCATCACAGAAATCATACGCCCTTAACTTATAACTTGTTGTAAACGAGACGCACCTTTATCTGCACGGAGGGATGTATTCCCACATTTAAACTTTTTTTTTTTTTGGCGGGGATGGAGATTATATATGTAGATTTGTAGATTTGAATAGATTATATATAGATTTTTTTGCTGTACGTGTCTGAAAGCAGCCGAGTGAAAATAAGTTGCATACGTTGCCCCCCCCCCCCCCAATCTCATAAGAGAGTTTGACTTTTATGTCACTTCCTGCCTCCCTTGGTGTTTGTAGTCAATTTGTATCTTATCTTGTTCAGCTTGTTAGCCTCCTGTATTTATATATACATATATATGTGTGTGTGTCCCAGCCAACATTTGTGTGGGGCCCATGTGAGTTTTACATGGGCTGAAAAAGTGGGCCCAAAATGGGATTGTCCGTGGGTTCCATAATGGCCCAATGCCAGTTGCCCACATGGATTTCATGTGGGATTGTACTTGCCAACAGGTGGGCCCCAACTGGGCAACATGCGCAAGACCCATCTTGGCCCCAGCTTTATTTTTTATGTGGGTACTACAAGGTTACTACATGGGCTGAAATGTGGGTTGTAAGTGGGTTTGTCCACTGGTTCCATGTTGGCCCCGTGCAACATACCCATGTGGGTTTTATGCAGGATTTTCCTTGGCTTTAGGTGGGGCCCAACTAGGGATGATATGCAAAACCCATCTGGGTTCCATCTAAATATGGGTTGTAAGTGGGTTTGTCCACGGGTTCCATGTTGGCCCTGTGCAGCTTACCCATGTGGGTTTTATGCAGGATTTTCCTGGGTTTTAGGTGGGGCCCAACAAGAGATCATATGCAATACCCATCTGGGATCCATCTAAGTATGGGTTGTAAGTGGATTTGTCCACGGGTTCCATGTTGGCCCTATGCAACTTATCCATGTGGGTTTTATGCAGGATTTCACTGGGTTTCAGGTGGGGCCCAACTAGGGATCATATGCAAAACCTATCTGGGTGTTAGGGTAGGCCCAACAAGACAATATGCTTAAAATTTCAAATTTATTGAAACTACCCATCATATTATGCTATATTCTGATACCTAATTGTTAAAAATAATGTAACTGTTAAAGTTAACACACATTTTGAACCTGTATTTGAACCAGTGTTTACTGAAAGCTTTGAACATTTGCAATGTTCATATTTATCTATAGTCAGTCCTCCTCTGTCTCTTGTACCAATTTTGAGAGTTCCCCCTCAGCTTCTTGCTGGTTGACCTTTGACATCAGTGCAGTCTTCTTAAGAGCCTCTGCAAAACAAATATTTATTTTTTTAGATATACAGCTATAGAAGAACATCAAATTAGCACTTTTGTGCTTAGCTGAATCTTGGTTATACTAAAATAAAAAAAATAAATAAACAAAAAAAGAAAGGACATTTAAAAAAAATTCAGGAAGATGATGTATGAGGATGCTGCCCTCCCCTACAGTAAGGAAAACAACAGAGTAAAAACCAAAGTGTTTATGCCATTCAACTTTTTTAGGATGTGTTTAGTAAACGTGAAATATTATGCTACTTACCATAAACATAACATATGGTTAAAATACCATAAGAAAAAAACTTCAATTGGAACGATCAATGTATTGGAATATCACTGGAAGGGTAAATTAATAGAGAATTACTGTTTATTTATTCAGAAAATTCTGATTTCAATTTGTAATCACAAAATCAGCTTATAATGTATGCATATGCATTTTAGATTTTAGATTTAGATTTTAGGGAGAAGCCGAATATTCACCAGAAGAGACGGACAGCAGCTCGTAAGTGTTGCGATACTTAGTCATAGATCTGTTGTTTAAATTATTTACTTGCTGTTGGGAAGGAATACTTTCGTTTCCTTCTATTTCTATTCTGCATTTTCGTTGAGGTTTCGTTGTTTGATTGCACTTTCTGTTAATTATAATAATTTGCACCTCGGCTAAGAAGGAACCTGGATCATTTTCAGTGCTCCTTGCTAGCGAAGTGTTAGTTTCGCCTTGAGTTATTTGCACAAGGCTATTGGCTGGGCCAATCAGAAGCCGCCACAGCGACTGTAAAAGTATTTAAACTGCCTGTTCGCTATTACAAGTCGGGAGAAGCCGAATATTCACCAGAAGAGACGGACAGCAGCTCGTAAGTGTTGCGATACTTAGTCATAGATCTGTTGTTTAAATTATTTACTTGCTGTTGGGAAGGAATACTTTCGTTTCCTTCTATTTCTATTCTGCATTTTCGTTGAGGTTTCGTTGTTTGATTGCACTTTCTGTTAATTATAATAATTTGCACCTCGGCTAAGAAGGAACCTGGATCATTTTCAGTGCTCCTTGCTAGCGAAGTGTTAGTTTCGTCTTGAGTTATTTGCACAAGGCTATTGGCTGGGCCAATCAGAAGCCGCCACAGCGACTGTAAAAGTATTTAAACTGCCTGTTCGCTATTACAAGTCGGGAGAAGCGAATATTCACCAGAAGAGACGGACAGCAGCTCGTAAGTGTTGCGATACTTAGTCATAGATCTGTTGTTTAAATTATTTACTTGCTGTTGGGAAGGAATACTTTCGTTTCCTTCTATTTCTATTCTGCATTTTCGTTGAGGTTTCGTTGTTTGATTGCACTTTCTGTTAATTATAATAATTTGCACCTCGGCTAAGAAGGAACCTGGATCATTTTCAGTGCTCCTTGCTAGCGAAGTGTTAGTTTCGTCTTGAGTTATTTGCACAAGGCTATTGGCTGGGCCAATCAGAAGCCGGCCACAGCGACTGTAAAAGTATTTAAACTGCCTGTTCGCTATTACAAGTCGGGAGAAGCCGAATATTCACCAGAAGAGACGGACAGCAGCTCGTAAGTGTTGCGATACTTAGTCATAGATCTGTTGTTTAAATTATTTACTTGCTGTTGGGAAGGAATACTTTCGTTTCCCTTCTATTTCTATTCTGCATTTTCGTTGAGGTTTCGTTGTTTGATTGCACTTTCTGTTAATTATAATAATTTGCACCTCGGCTAAGAAGGAACCTGGATCATTTTCAGTGCTCCTTGCTAGCGAAGTGTTAGTTTCGTCTTGAGTTATTTGCACAAGGCTATTGGCTGGGCCAATCAGAAGCCGGCCACAGCTGTTTTCACGGTAGTGTGTTAGGCTGTATTTATCAGAGGTCCGAGCGCTGACGCGGAAGCATCAGCGAAGCGTTCAGCCTCCTCGTGTGAAGACAGACGAGGGTAAAGACCATCGACTTTTCCTGCGCGACTTTAACCGAGCAACGACACCGAGCGACACACTTAAGTATCTTTTCTTTTTTCCCCCTTCCCTTACACACTCTCCGTTTCCATCCTCTTTCCTGCCACCTCTATCATGTGTTTCCAAACTATTCGGTTCTCTCTCAACCACGCTCTAACGTCCCACGCAGACGGCAACGTAATCCTGCTAACCTGCGCCTTATCTCTACCTCCTTCACTACACCTCTTTCCTTCTCTGTGGGTCTCTGAATTGTCAGTCAGCTGTCAACAAAGCTGACTTCATTTCTGCTTTTTCTTTAAAATCCACGCTCAGCATCTTGGGCTTGACTGAGACCTGGATTCGTCCAGAAGACTCAGCAACCCCAGCTGCTCTCTCTACTAATCTCTCTTTCTCTCACACCCCCGGCAAGTTGGCGGGGTGGAGGCACTGGTCTGCTCATTTCTAACAATTGGAAATACTCAACCCGCTCTTCCCTATGCAATTACAACTCATTTGAATCTCATGCCATTACTGTATCAGCTCGATAAAACTCCAGATCGTGGTCATTTACCGTCCCCTAGCCAAATTCTAGCCACCTTCCTAGAGGAGCTGGACGGGCTGCTGTCCTCTTCGTGGAGGATGGCACTCCACTCCTAGTCTTTGGTGATTTCAACATTCACCTAGACAAGCCTTATGCTACAGACTTCCATGCACTCCTAGCTTCGTTTGATCTCAAACGCCTTACCACTACTAGCACGCACAAATCAGGCAACCAACTTGACTTAATTTACACACGCAATTGTACTGCAGATAACATTCTGGTACAACCGCTACATACTGGACCATTTCTTCATTACATTTACATTACACTTTGCTTCTCCTGTGCCACCAACCCCTACCAGTTACTTTTAGACGAAACCTCGCTCCCTTTCTCCTTCCCATCTTTCCTCTGTGGTATCCTCCTCTCTTCCTTCACCCACCCATTTCTCATCTCTGGATGTAAACGCAGCTACTGAGACTTTATGCTCTACCTTAACCTCTTGTCTAGACGACATTTGTCCTCTCTCCTCTAGGCCCGCACGGGCTGCTCCTTCCAACCCCTGGTTATCCGAGGTTCTTCGTGAACATCGGACTACACTCAGAGCGGCAGAGAGAAAATGGCACAAATCAAACGATCTGTCGGACCTCAGTAGGTACCAGTCTATGCTCACATCCTTCTCTGCTAAAGTCCACACTGCCAAATCCTCACATTTCCGCAACAAGATCGACAGCGCTCCAGACATGCGTAATCTCTTCAGAACATTTAATTCCCTCCTCTGTCCCCCTCCACCTCCTCCCTCCACCTCTATTACAGCTGATGACTTTGCCACTTTCTTTACAGACAAAACTAGATCAATCAGTGGTCAGTTTTCACCTCCACGCACACAGGACCCTCACCCTACCACATCCACTGCTAAAACTCCCATCTTTTCTTTCTGTCCACTCACTGAAGCTGAAGTATCCAAGCTTCTCCTCTCCAACCATCCTACAACATGTCCTCTTGACCCAATCCCCTCACACCTTCTCCAAGCAATCTCACCCACACTCTTACCTGCACTCACACACATCATCAACACATCCCTACTCACAGGTAACTTCCCCATTGCGTTCAAGCAGGCTCGGGTAACCCCACTGCTCAAAAAACCTACATTAAACACTTCTCTTATAGAAAACTACAGACCTGTCTCTCCTTCCGTTCATAGCGAAAACACTTGAACGAGTTGTCTTCAACCAAGTCTCACTGTTTCTTTCACAGAACGACAAACTGGATGCTAAACAGTCAGGTTTCAGGAGGGGCCATTCAACTGAGACTGCGCTTCTCTCGGTCACTGAAGCCCTGCGAATTGCAAAAGCCCATTCCAAATCATCAGTCCTCATTCTGCTGGACCTATCTGCCGCTTTTGACACTGTCAATCATCAGATACTCCTGTCCACCCTCTCATCACTGGGCATCTCTGGCATTCCACTTCGCTGGTTTGAATCCTATCTCACTGGTAGGTCTTTCAGGGTGGCCTGGGAGGTGAGGTATCCAAAGCACATACACTGGTCACGGGGTTCCTCAGGGATCAGTTCTTGGACCCTCCTCTTCTCCACATACACTACATCACTGGGTCCCATCATACAGGCACATGGATTCTCATACCATTGCTACGCTGATGACACACAGCTCTACCTCTCTTTTCAACCAGATGATCCAACGGTAACTGCAAGGATCTCAGGTTGCCTGGCGGACATCTCGGCATGGATGAAAGAACATCACCTGCAGCTCAACCTGGCAAAGACTGAGCTTCTTGTCCTCCCTGCCACTCCGACTCTACAGCATGACTTCACGATCCAGTTAGGTTCATCAACAATAACCCCATCAACTTCGGTCAGAAATCTTGGTGTAATCTTTGATGTTCAGCTGACCTTCAAAGACCACATTACAAAAACTGCTCGATCTTGCAGGTTTGCACTATATAACATCAGAAAGATCAGGCCCTTTCTGACAGAGCATGCTGCACAACTTCTTGTCCAGGCCCTTGTCATTTCTAGGCTGGACTATTGCAATGCTCTTCTGGCTGGACTTCCGTCTAATACAGTCAAACCTCTACAAATGATTCAGAATGCAGCGGCACGACTGGTCTTCAACGAGCCCAAAAGAGCCCATGTTACACCTCTCTTTATCTCCTGCACTGGCTACCAATCACGGCTCGCATCAAGTTCAAGACACTGATGCTTGCATATAGAACAACCACTGGCTCAGCACCCGTTTACTTGCACTCTCTATTAACAAACTACATCCCTCCAGAAATCTGAGATCTGCTAGTGAGCGACGCCTCGTGATACCATCACAGAGAGGCGCAAAATCACTCTAGATCATTCTCATTCACCATTCCTGGCTGGTGGAACGATCTTCCCACCTCTATCCGGAATGCTGGATCCCTGTCAATCTTCAAGCAACAACTGAAAACTCATCTCTTTCGACAGCACTTGACTTCATCCTAAACTTAAAAAAAAAAAAAAAAAAAAAATTATCTTTACTTATTCCTTCCTTTGGTAGTTTGTATTTATTTGAACAATGTCTGAGACTTGGTGTTGCAAGCACTTCGTATGTCTGATTGCCTCTTCAAGATTAATCGCCGATGTATTCCCCAATTGTAAGTCGCTTTGGATAAAAGCGTCTGCTAAATGACTAAATGTAAATGTAAATGTAAATGTAGATATTTTTCCGTTAGGTAGTTTCTCATGTTCAGATTCTCTGACATGGACGGAATAGATCGACAAAATAATGCATAATAAAGTTTTTTTTTTTTTGTGAGGCACCATTGACCTCCACAGTATGAAAAAAATAATATGAAGTCCATGGTACCCCACAACCGTTTTCAAAATATCTTTTGTGTTGAGCAGAATAATGAAATTCATACAGGTTTGGAGCAACTTGAGGGTGATTAAATGATGACATAAGTTAGAGCTGCATGATTCTGGATGCATAGAGAATTCCAATTTATTTTTGTTTCAGACATCACGATTCTGATCAGACAACTAAAAATAAAATGTAATTTACTTGAAGTTCTGACAAAATGTTAAATGGCTGCAGTCTATTTAAAATGTTTAATCTTGAATAAATAATAATAAAAAAAATGGTCTGAACGATTAAATCAGGGTTTCCAAACCTTTTTTCTGCCACAGCAGTTTTGATATGTAAAAAAATCAAATATTTCGGGAGAAACCTGAAAATGTGCATCCGCCCCCATCCAACCTGACAGAGCTTGAGAGGTGAAGAGATGAGAAGGATGGCAGATAATTGCCAAATACTGATGAGCAAAGCTTGTCGCATCAAACAAAAACAAAAAAACTTGAGACTAAAGGTTCTTCAGCTAAATATTTAGTTACTGAATACTTATGTCAGTTTTTTATGTTTAATACATTTACGAAGTTGTGACAATTCTGTTTTTGCTTTGTCAGTATGGTGTATGGAGTGTAGATTGATGTGGAAAAAAATAATTTAAAGCAGTGTAAGGATCCACCCGCTAGCCCAAACAACGGAATCCAGCGGCCTGATCGAAGGTCTAACGTGTATTCGGTCTTTTACTTGCGCTTCTGAATTTATCAGGATCTAGTTTCAATTTTAGTCTAACTCCGTGCTTGATCTGACTCCAATTTCAAGTGATCATTAAATTTAGACAATATTTATGATTAAACTGATCACAGATATCGATTGTACATTAACTTAGATATTTGATTATTCCGAAAATCTCATACTTTCAATTCTTCGTTCATTAGGGACAAGGTATCGCATAGGAATTACACTTCGGCCGATTATTTAGTGAATCCACGACACAAACTCGTCAGTTGTGAACTTACTCAGAGGGTGCAGAGCGGTTATAATACCTTTAAGTGAGCTGCGCCTGCATGCGCATAACAAAGAGTGTATTTTTCCTATAACCACGAGAGCTACACCGTGTTAAGCCAGCGACAGTCAGAAATCCAAAGTCTCCTTCATGGTGCTCCCCATGGTTCATCCATTAGTGCTTTGGTGTGATCAGTCCTGAACGCAGATTTGCGGAAATACCCCTACCATTAATCTACTTGAAAAAATGATTTCAGAAGAGATCAGAATAAATCAAATATAATAATTTATTATTACTCAGGTAAACGTATCTTGCCAATTACATAATAAAACAATACGAAGCCAATTCAAAAATAAGAAAATACATAACAGTTGTTCAAAGATGAATCTAAGAACAAAATGTTTACCTGGCTTCGAGAAGAAGATACATAGTATGGAACATATTAAATACCCTCCACACTACGGGCTGATCTGGCTACAAATCGCCCTGACTGATTTGCAACTTTCCCTTAAATACTACCAGAACAAAAGGCCCATAAACATTTATTCTCTGCCCCAAAACAGATTAGATCTATGTATGGGGATGAGAAACCTCTCTAGGAGCTGTTCTCGTGCCCCAAATGGTCACACCTGTAGAGCAATGCTTATCAGGTTTTGAAAGGAGACCGACCCACAACAGAAGCACAGAGTTAACTTAAGTTTCCAATATTTCCCATAATATAAGTGACTGCTGTGAAATTGAGACCAGTTTACCCATCGCACCGAGACCTTTAAAATGATACCAAACATGAAGGGAAAACAACAGGTTCACAAGATACATGATATGTGGTATTTGCATATTCTTAATGAACTTTGAGTGAACCCTTTTGGGGAGAAGGAGGAGATGCAGAGATGGCAGGGTGAGGAAGGGGTCATAAATGATCAAAGAAGATAAGTTTGGTTAGGGTGGTGTTGTCTGTTCTCTTTGGAGATCTTTTGTTGTCTTTGGAGATCTCTTCTCCAGGTTAGTTTCATGGCTTTATTGCATGGTATCTGTGAGTTCCTGAGTTAATTTCGTAAAGGAAATAATTTCACTCCCTACAGTCCATCCCTTGGTGCCTTGGGACAAACGTTGAGTGGTACCTAAGGGACCATAATCAGATGATTTCCGCATGATGTTCATTATAAGTCTTTGCAGAGTGGGCAGCACTAGTTGTTGCATACAGGAGCAGAGTGGTCACCTGAAATGACAACATTAAGACAGGTTGAGGAAAGCACTGCAAAATACACATCAATGACATGCCCAGTCTTTTGGGCGTAAGCATCCTTTGTTGCTGCAGTCTTTTGGTCAGGTGTGTTTCCACCTGCACTGGCTGTGATGATAATCAGTCTGTAGGATTACTTCTTGTATCAGGTCCGTTGAGTTGATCAAGCGAGTTGAAAGTGTCCTTCTATTCTGGGGAAACATCTGTGTCCAGTGCCGTCCTCCCCAGGATGTTTATCTGACCCACTGAGAAGCCTTCAGTCACCTTCAGGTAGAAGGTGTGATTTGCCGAATTTGTCAGATCTCCATAGGTGAAGGAATCATTTCACTGACGATACTCCAATACATGCGAGACATCTAAACAACTTCTGAGTGACCATGCAATAACTAAACACTCATGACTTTGGTGATGTTGTGGGATGAAAAGAGGGTTATACGATAAACAAAAATACACAAAATAACAATCATGTCAAAAGTGCGAGTGGTAAATAAGGTCTCCATTTTTCAGAGTCAAATATTTAGTGGACAGGTCTCATTTGGTTACCAGATTATTTATTACCACTAAATATTGTAATTTGGATTTAGGTTCTTGGTCTGGGTGAAGAAAAGGGAAGTAGCAAAATCAATATAACCAGTATATTTACCAGTGGTATGCATAATTAAAATATGTCACATAATTAAACATAAAAATATACAATTTCATAATTACCATCATAAAATTGTCTATATTGTTTTAATTATGAAGCATTAATGCAGACCTAAGGTTTTAATTAGGTCAATCAGAGAATGTGATTAACAGAAAGAGAGATTTAAAATCTGTAGTTCAACTTTTCAATCATTCTCGGTGCATTTGATGTGCAGACTAAGTCACACTTGATAATGTAGGTTTGAATATTCATATCAGATCTTATTTATTTAGATAAATTTGCATTGCCATTAGACATATGCTGCAAACTAGTGGGCCCCTAGTTCACAACAATGCCAATGATTGGACATGATAAATATTTTGTCCTAAGAGACCAGTTGTATTGCTGAATAGTTCTCATCTTAGAATTTGTAAATATAATTTAAATTAATTGATGTGTGACTGTAGCCATGCAAGTCCTATGCACATTACAGTGTTTACATACGGTACGTTCATAAGACCATACAATTTGCACAAGGTTTTAAAATTGCAAAAATGTTTGCCATCATTGAAATGAAATTATAAAAAAATAATTTCCTTTGACCTATATGTATGAAGTCAATAATGCTTGATAGGTTTGAATGCTGTGAGTAGTTTAGACCTGGATGTCCTTATGTTCAATACCTAGTAAGCATAGTGTGCAGTTGCAATAATGAAAGTGTGTTCTGTATGTTTGTGTGTAGGTGATGGGTGATGTCTGGCCTACCATAATCTGTGTTGTATAATTTTTGTTCCGGCACTACACTGGGAGGTCATGTAACTACTTGTGTATTGCTATGAGATGTGAATGACCCCTTGAAGTATCTACACCCCCGTCTCCTTGTTGTGTGCGTGCAAGTTGTTGTAGGTGGGACCAGACACCCTTGTGGAATTTGTCCCTCAGAGATGGCAGTCAGTCTGAAAGGGAAACAGACAGAGAGAAAAACAGCCTAATCTTGAGCCTTTTCACAATTTGCTTGAAGACTGGTGGATCTTAATTTTCCTGTAATGGCCACAGCCATACAGTTAATGCAGATGGTTGTGATCCAAGATTGCATATCATCAGGAGCAAATTTGTTTTAGTTTACAAAGGCATATATCATTATCATGATCATGTTTTGCAAACAAAAGTCCAAAATAAACAGTGTTAATGGTCAGATCTAGAAGCTAGTGTTTCAGCACAGTCTAAGCATGTTGCACCTTAGCGGCTGCTACAGCTGAGTTTACACAGTCTGCTGTGTTACAGGCATCATGACACCCAGATCTGCTGGGAAATTTAACTTCTAAATGCTACTGTTTACATTAGTCAGATCTGTTTTCAGGGCATTAGCTTGTCAGGTTTGGTGCTGCAATGTTAGCTTAGCAATTAATATTTTCTTATTCTCTTCATAAATTTGACCATTTCCATCTCTGCAGTCTGTGAAGACTTGTGAATTTCTGCCTGATTTTAACATTACACACAACTTTAATCACATGTCCAGTAAAAATGAGTTCTCTGATCAGATTCCATATATGCGTTGTCCTTCCCAGAGAGGGATGGTTTAGTTTGCTAACACTTGCACCACTGTGTTTGTGGTTTTGTTGCAAGGGAAAAGACAAAACTTATACCTTCCCTTGTTACTGGGTTGCAAATCAATGAAATCAAATTTAAAACATCTTATGGCCTTGGATGGATTTGGCCTATTCAAGATATTGTAATCAGATTAGCAAATTCTGGACATGTTATTTTTTCTCCTTGAAGATTCTTACACAAATAGAAGATGAAGAAGCTCTTTCTCATTAGTTTGATCATTATTCCTTTCATTTTCCTTTCTAACAATTCTTGCTTCTCACCACCTTCTGTGTTTCTCTTTCCAATCTTCCAACACTAATAGTGTTCCCAACTTCTTTCTTCGTACACATTCCCTCTTTCTACATTCTGATCATTCCTCTTATTCTTCTACAACTTTCTTTCTTCTTCTAAATTAATGTTGAATCAACATGAGATTAAGGCCATGCCTGGCCATTGTAATATAATATATTATAAGGTTGTTATAATATGAGTTATATTACATTAAAAATAGTATGAATTAAAATACTTTTATTACTGGTCTCTGGAGGGCCTCCTGAGCAACTTGTTTAGAATGACTGGTTATCATCTCACTGATCTTTTTGAAGATTTGTCTCTGTGGCTACAGCAGTCCTAGCATGTGCATCATGTGCACAGAAGCAGACCAAACTGGAAGCCAGTTGTGGATTGTGCTGCTGTAAACATTCAATGAACTGCAAGCACATACTGAGGGCACAGGCCAAATCATTGCTCAATCTGAAGATTTTTGTGACTACAATCATGGGATTGGACACTATTTTCTTATGAGCTAAGACGTCACTAACTTGATTATCTTGAGAATCTCTTTGAGTATAAGAAAGTTTGGGGGTTGGACAAACCCAGAGCAAATGCAAATGCAGAGTACACATGTTGCTTTAGATTTATGGCCTCTTCATGTTTGTCTGTCTGCTTAAAGACAAAGACTAAGAATCAAACAAATGTGTAGTGATTTTTGTCAAATCTAAAATAAACCCAAGCTATAGGCTGTATTTGTTAAGACTGAGCTTTGAACAGTGTTGTTGAGCCAAATATTGTGATCTCAGATATTTTCAATATATTTAGTTTGATTAATTTGACTGTTTAACTAATTCTCCCACAGGAAAAGTAGTGCATGTCTTCTGAATGGGTTTAACCCTCAGGCCTGGCTACAAGCCTCATCAAAATTGTCATTGTGTGCATTACATTAGATTTTGAATTTCTAATGTCTCTTCATTTTACAGTGACCGAGACTTCTGCATGGAAGCAGCAGTTCTCTCGGACTGAGACATATTGTTTGCCAGATTAGAGTTTCTTTTAAAGTTCTCAAATTTTTAATTTCATTGCTCTGTCTTGCCCGACTTCACTTTCACATACAAAAGATTCCAGTGATAAATTAATTATCTTTTTAGTTCATCTAATCACAATTTCTCTTAAATTCTTTGCACATAAATGTTTGCTTTTCAAATGTGGCAAAGTTATTATTGTAAGGCCAATAGACAATAGTGACAGGAAATTATTCATCTCAGAATTTAGGTTGCAATTTACAGCCCTCTGTTGAGCACCAGAATAAAATTTGGATGATGTTATTCTAATTTTAATTTTGGTTCAAGAGACTTCGTTCCTCATCTACTCTGCTGCTATCATGTCCCTGTCGAATCATGTGATTTTGTCTAATTCTTATTCCCACCGGATTTCTACGGTCTCCGGTCTAATGATGAGTATTCCGACTCATTCTACAAATGTGTCTATATGGGGTGCGTTTAAACTTTCCCTCAATAATTCTAAAAAGGTAAATAAGAAGTGACTTACCGCAGCAGCTGGAGAAAAGCAAGAAGCTCAAACCTATTTCCGGAGCTTTTTTAGACATTGCGCTGAAAAGACCCTCGCCGATATGAAACGGGAGATCACGTCGGGGTCACCAACTGTAAGGCTCCACCCGCTAGCCCAAACAACGGAATCCAGCGGCCTGGTCGAAGGTCTAACGCGTATTCGGTCTTTTACTTGCACTTCTGAATTTATCAGGATCTAGTTTCAATTTTAGTCTAACTCCGTGCTTGATCTGACTCCAATTTCAAGTGATCATTAAATTTAGACAATATTTATGATTAAACTGATCACAGATATCGATTGTACATTAACTTAGATATTTGATTATTCCGAAAATCTCATACTTTCAATTCTTCGTTCATTAGGGACAAGGTATCGCATAGGAATTACACTTCGGCCGATTATTTAGTGAATCCACGACACAAACTCGTCAGTTGTGAATTTACTCAGAGGGTGCAGAGCGGTTATAATACCTTTAAGTGAGCTGCGCCTGCATGCGCATAACAAAGAGTGTATTTTTCCTATAACCACGAGAGCTACACCGTGTTAAGCCAGCGACAGTCAGAAATCCAAAGTCTCCTTCATGGTGCTCCCCATGGTTCATCCATTAGTGCTTTGGTGTGATCAGTCCTGAACGCAGATTTGCGGAAATACCCCTACCATTAATCTACTTGAAAAAATGATTTCAGAAGAGATCAGAATAAATCAAATATAACAATTTATTATTACTCAGGTAAACGTATCTTGCCAATTACATAATAAAACAATAAGAAGCCAATTCAAAAATAAGAAAATACATAACAGTTGTTCAAAGATGAATCTAAGAACAAAATGTTTACCTGGCTTCTAGAAGAAGATACATAGTATGGAACATATTAAATACCCTCCACACTACGGGCTGATCTGGCTACAAATCGTCCTGACTGATTTGCAACTTTCCTTAAATACTACCAGAACAAAAGGCCCATAAACATTTATTCTCTGCCCCAAAACAGATTAGATCTATGTATGGGGAATGAGAAACCTCTCTAGGAGCTGTTCTCGTGCCCCAAATGGTCACACCTGTAGAGCAATGCTTATCAGGTTTTGAAAGGAGACCGCCCCCACAACAGAAGCACAGAGTTAACTTAAGTTTCCAATATTTCCCATAATATAAGTGACTGCTGTGAAATTGAGACCAGTTTACCCATCGCACCGAGACCTTTAAAATGATACCAAACATGAAGGGGAAAAACAACAGGTTCACAAGATACATGATATGTGGTATTTACATATTCTTAATGAACTTTGAGTGAACCCTTTTGGGGAGAAGGAGGGAGATGCAGAGATGGCAGGGTGAGGAAGGGGGTCATAAATGATCAAAGAAGATAAGTTTGGTTGGGGTGGTGTTGTCTGTTCTCTTTGGAGATCTTTTGTTGTCTTTGGAGATCTCTTCTCCAGGTTAGTTTCATGGCTTTATTGCATGGTATCTGTGAGTTCCTGAGTTAATTTTGTAAAGGAAATAATTTCACTCCCTACAGTAGTTTAACATAAGGCAGCAGCATAACAAAATGTGTATTTTTTTTCCCGCAAAGCACTGTATGTGTGTCCCCATATATTTCTGATAATATTTGTAGAGAAACATTACACTTTTAATCCAGAATCATAATTATACATTGTATTAAAGGGATATTTCATTCAAAAATGAAAATTGTCATCATTCACTCACCCTTATGTTGTTCCAAACATTGGTAACTAGACAGTTAACGGGCCCCACTGATTTCCACAGTAATTTTTTTTCTCCTACTACTGTATGGAAGTCAATGGCTACTATGAACTGTTTGGTTATCAACATTCTTCAAAATATCTTTTTGTCTTCAACAGAAGAAAGAACTTCATACAGGTTTGAAAAAACATAAGGGTGCTGAAGGGTAAATGATGGTAGAACTTTCATTTTGGGGTGAACTGTCCCTTTAAGTAAACATCTCACATATCACAAAAGGTCTGTGAATCCATACCAGAAGTGGCAGTGCAGTGTAGCAGATAAAGGACAATCCTCCTCCAAATGGCCAGTAATGAAGCTGCAGTCACAGGGGCTGGTGATGAGGTTGCTAGGTTGTTCTCACTACTGGTTGCCTTCACAGCGAATCAGGTTTCTTGCCGCTAAATAAAAACATTTGAGGCAAAAGACTAAATATAGTAAAGTTGAATGAATCTGAACTTTGTCGCGTCGTTGGACACACCCCATCCAGTTGCTAACGGCCTCTGTCGCCGGAAATCGCCAGCTCTCCATTGAAATGAATGGGATCATGTTGCTTTGTCGTTGAGTGTCGCTTGTAGTGTGAACGGGGCTTCAGCTGGATCCTTGGTGAATCTGGAGAAGGATGGGGCTGACGAGTCCTTAAAATAAAAAATCATTATTTTTTTTAACCATTCCTTTAAACAAAATGTATTTAAATTGTACTGCCATTTGCCATTATGCGCCATTTAGACAACATAAATTGTCAGCTTTGAAACTGTTAGTAATGATTGAAAATTTTAACATAAACCTAATGCATGACAAGCTGATCAGAAAAATGTGAATCCCCAAAAGAAAGACAAAGAGGATTCACAAAAATGGACCCTTTCCATAGATATCATAGCAAGGTAAACACAACTGTAGTTTTTAAAAAAAAAAGCCAATTTGTACACCACAAACAAACCTACCTTCAAATAATTTTCCCTGCAGCTGCATTTATCCTGATAAGACACATCTGAAGGTTGTGATGTTCCCAAGTGAATGAAATAAAGGACTGATGATGGTGACAAGTTCTATTTCTCTTTCTTTGTGCCACCTCAGAGGAAGAAAGACAACAGGAGGAAAAAAAAAAAAGTTACTCACATTTTCTATCACCAGTGGGGAAATGTCTTACAAATGTACTTATAATGATTAGAATCATACTTAATACTACAGATATTAATCCCAATGTGAGGTCTAGAAAAGGTTAAAACTGAATAACATCTTACTGTAACTTAGTCTCTGTGTTGGGTGACTGTTTCCCCTGAAAAACGTGTGCTTGATTTAAAATGTAAACCAATATCTTATCATTATCATTTATCAATATTTGAAGAGGTGTAAAGAAAAAGAAAAAAAAGAAAAAAAATCACTCAGAAACGGTCATCGACACAACATATATAACATTTCTCAACTATCCTATAGATTCCAGTGTCTCTGAGTGTAAATTGTTTTCTCATTCACTTTACTTATTCCGATGCTCCTTTACTTCTCACGAGTTTGAGTTTTAAACTAATTTAGCTGTCATTAATACAAACACACAGCAAACTCAGATGCTGGATTGAAATACATAACTTACTAGCCAGCGCTAATACGCTAATCCCAATTATAGACTCTCACTTTGATTTCTTCTCACACACATAAATTATGGACACAAAACATAACGTTACTATGGTTTGACTAAAAATGTTTTGTTACCTGATATCGCCATGTTTGCAGGAGCACATCCAGTCTGCCCCTTCTTCTGTGTTCACACTCCAGCTTCTGTTCTCCATTGACATGCCACAACTCAAATTAATTTAAAATAAGACTTTAACAGGCACATAACCGGAATTGATCGAGTAATCTCGCAATCAAGCACATCACCAAACTGACATATTTTCAAATTTACTAGTAAGAAGGTGCTCACTTTTGTCATTGGCCAGTTTCGTGGATGACAGTCAGATTAACCAATCATGATGAGAGCAACCAGGTGAAACAACCAATTGCAATTGTTTCAGAGTGGTAACGAAAGTAAAGAGTTTTTATTTTTATTTTTATTTTTGTATTATTATTAAAGAAACATGTGCATTGTTTTATTGTTTTAGGCTGTATTATTTGATAAATTGGTCAAATAGTGTTCTGATGACAGTGTATGAATAAAAGTTCAATAATGCATGGTAAACTGTAGGCACACACACACAATTGTAAATACACACAAAATCTCACTGCTCTTTTGAGATTAAAACTGCATCCATTCTAATTATTGTTACTAATGATAATAATTATATTTGTACATTTACATTTGGATTTTTGAAGAGGTGTTTTGATCAAAATATCATAAAATGCTAATAAATAATATATTAATGATCATAATAATTCAAGGCAGATATTTCTTGTTAATGACATGACATTGATTCA
Source organism: Onychostoma macrolepis (assembly GCF_012432095.1). Taxonomy (NCBI): domain Eukaryota; kingdom Metazoa; phylum Chordata; class Actinopteri; order Cypriniformes; family Cyprinidae; genus Onychostoma; species Onychostoma macrolepis. The sequence continues at coordinate 55,045,112 of NC_081157.1, read as the reverse complement.
ACAGATATTTTAATTGTCTTTTTTTTTTTTTTTTTAATGATTTGTTTTTGTTAAAATCATTTTTCAATGATTTGGCAATAAACTTTATATCAACATTGTGTCAACTTTAAAACAGCAACTGACATTATTTCAATCCTATTTCAACTTTGAAGGTCGGTCATGTGCCGACTAGACTGAAAAGAAAAGTCTGTACTGTTGGTCCAAAAAGAAAACTCAACACAAAACACAATATGCTAACTGAATGAAAGGGCACTTCATTCTGAACTCCTGTATCATGCTGTAAATACAATTTCTGGATTTACATTGGATTTTCCCATCAGAAACATGAATTTCCATTCTATCTTTCTTCGCTTGGGCTATTTCATTATCTGTTACTAACCAACTGACCATAAAATTCTGGAGTACTTCTGTGGAATCAGGCAGCTGTTGCTAGGGGTTTGAGTTCTGCATCTCAAAACCACTATAATCCCATTATTTTGATAGATAATTAGCCTTCTTTAACCCGTTCTTCATATTGCACAATGACCGTTTTCTGGATATTTTGAACCATTTAGATTTTGAAATAACTATATGGAGATAAGCATGTGCTTTGCAGGCCATTGCTGATGGCACACTGGGTTTAATTTGGTTTGTATATTCCAGGGCTCTTCAACTCCTGACTCGATCATGAACTCTTCCAACAATTCTAAATGTACTGTTGAGTTTAGTTCTATCTCTAACCAAACACACCAAACAAGCTAATCACAGTGTTCAAAATTATTTGTGAATTAGAGACAAGTGTGTTTGTTGAAATTAAAGTCTGCTATACTCCGGCCCTCCAGGTCTGGAGTTGCCTTTTCACCTTAGCCCCGCCCCTTTTTAGTGCTGTGTTTGCCATCTTCTGTGATCAGACAGATTTATAAATGAACCGCTTGTTTTAAAATCTTCCTGGTCAACTGACATTTGTCAAGACATTTGCTTTAAACATTACAATGTTTACGATAACTTTCGTTAACTCTACAATACATAAAACTACTTTACCAACTAAATAACTTACACAGCGATGCCATAGAAATATACAGAGCTACCGCACAAGTTCAAAGACAATATTCTGAAGATGGTGACGCTTGTTTCTCTGGAGAATAAAGTCAATACTGTACTCACATAGATCCCAAACACACTGCCCAATCTGTATCTATTTGTGTACAGCCTAGGGCCCATGTAGTCAGCCTATATATGATTTGTTGATTATGATTATGTTTGCTCATGTCTTATCCAGAATGCTTATGTCTTACCCAAGAGGGCCCCATATTAGTGATCTTCGATAGTTCGAATTAGTTCTGATCTTACTGACTCTTTCCTTTGATCTCGTTCATCAAAATGAACAAATCTTTATTTAAGTCGTTTCAATCATTTAAGTAGCGTTACATATTATATTTTTACCAGCCAAATTCCCCGAACACATCCACCTACACAATCTTGATCATATTCCAAATTAGGAAATCATTATAATGCAGCCAAATATACTTTATGGGGAAGATAAATAATTACTTTACCTTCAAAGTCTTTCATTCATTTGTCACATGACAGACATAATGAACAGATCATTCATGAATGACCCATCACTACCCCATATGTATTTCCCCATTCACAACCCATACAGAGATTACCCATGTGGGTACTACCTTAAGCCCATGTAGCCAACCTATATGGGACTGATTGTGTTTGCCCATGTCTGACCCATATAGTTTGGCAAAGAGGGCTCCGTGCGTGTTTCCCATTCAGAACCCATATAGAGTTTGCCTTTGTGGGTACTACCTTGGGCCAGTGTAGGCAGCCTATATGGGAATGATTGTGTTTGCCCATGTTTTACTCATATGGTTTGACCAAGAGGGCCCCGTTTGCACTTCTCCATCAGAACCCATATAGAAGTTGCCTATGTGGGTGCTACCTTGGGCCAGTGTAGGCAACCTATATGGGAATGATTGTGTTTGCCCATGTTTTACCCATATGGTTTGACCAAGAGGGCCCCATATGTGTTTCCCCATTCTGAACCCATATAGACGTTGCCTATGTGGGTTTTACCTTGGGCCAGTGTAGGCAGCCTATATGGGATTGATTGTATTTGCCCACGTCTAACCCATTGGTTAAACCCATATGGGCCCCATTTGTGTTGCCCATTTTGAGCCCATGCACTCATTTCCCATTTGTGACCCAACTAGGACCCACATAGGGAGCCCATCTGTTTTTGACCATGTGGGACCTACTTCGCTGACCCAAGTGGGCCCCAGATAAGATGCCCATTTTGGGACCATGCCCACTTGGTACCCATGTAGACCCAGCATAAACCATGTGGGGCCCACATATACATGTTGGCTGGGGTGTGACGCTGGGGTATATTTGTAGCAATACCCAAAAATACAATAAATTATTGGATATTATCATTAGGATATTAAGTAAATATCATGTTCCATGAAGATATTTTGTAAATGTCCTACTGTAAATATATCAAAACTTAATTTTTGATTAGTAATATGCATTACTAAGAACTTCATTTGGACAATTTTAAAGGAGATTTTCTCAATATTTAGATTTTTTTTGCACCCTCAGATTCCAGATTTTCAAATAGTTGTAAAATCGCAGCCAAATATTGTCCAATCGGAAAATCCATGCCGATAGTTTTCCGGTTTGCAACTGTTGCTGGAGTGGCTGAGAAGGGTCCGCTGGCATTATACAGCACGAGAGCGGCCTCTAGAGGCAGAAATCACTGACAGCACGTGTTGTTTATTTTGACACGTGACACTGCGCGCTGGGAAACTCCAGACTCGCATTTAAATACAGCTGACAGAAAAGCCTGCCGCGAACAGAGCGCCATTCACATAGTTTTCTATTAAATTAATTGTTTTAGACCGCCACTTGAATTGAACGCAAGGCATCTGGTGGTTGTGTGTGTGTGTGTGTGTGTGTGTGATACCTCTGAGTTCTCCTAGACGCAGCACTGCGCTTTTGCCCGGTGTGTGACTAACCTTTTTTTTTTTTTTTTTGATCAGATAATTATCAAGTGTTAAAAAATATAAGCAAATAAAGTGTGTGAGTACACATACAATATCCATATGTATGTCATTTTAATGCTGTGGCCTTGTGTAGATATTTAAAGACTTGCACTCTGCCACCGCAGACCAGTAATCCAGAATCTGGATCCTTATAGACTACAAGCCTGTCTCTGGTGGTGTTTGGAAAGGTTATCCCTTCTTGCACAGCAAGAAAAATGTCTCGTAGGGCATCTTCTCGTTCTCTCACCGTGATGGTTCCTGTACATTAATCGCCATCGTTTACCAGGGATTTACTGTAGTAACATTAACTGCACCATGGTATTGTGGCAGAAATGTGGGGTATTTATTATATTAATGTAGACCTGTATTAAATGTATTAAAGGAGTAATGGAATGTAATTACACTATGTTTGTGATAGCTATAGGCTAGCTTTTGTGCATTTATAATAAATGTATTTAGACTACTATTTTACATATAAATAGGCTACCTAGAAACCATATAGTTGGATTTTTACCACAGTATTGAGGTGCTATATGTGTGGTTTTAACTCTGGTTATCATGATGTAAATGTATGGAAGAACAATGGTTAATTTTTTATAAAACTCAAACATTCAGAAAAATAAAATTTCACCATTAAAAAAGGAGGTTGTTGCAATTTTTTACAGATGTTACTGATTTTGATAATGAACATAAATTTACATCTGCATCCTAACTGAAACTATCACTGTCAACTCAATGTCAAATGTGCATTTCTAAGAGACAAAAAATGTATATTATTATTATTATTGCATATATATATATATATATATATATATATATATATACAGTGGTGTGAAAAAGTGTTGGCCCCCTTCCCATTTTTTTTGCATGTTTGTCATACTTTAATGTTTCAGATCAACAAACAAAATTTAAATATTAATCAAAGATAACACAAGTAAACACAACATGCAGTTTTTAAATGAAGTTTTTTATTATGAAGGGAAAACAAAATCCAAACCCACATGGCCCTGTGTGAAAAAGTGCTTGCCCCCTAAACCTAATAACTGGTTGGGCCACCCTTAGCAGCAACAACTTTTGTGATAACTTGCAATGAGTCCATTACATCGCTGTGGAGGAATTTTGGCCCACTCATCTTTGCAGAATTGTTGTTATTCAGCCACATTGGAGGGTTTTTGAGCATGAACCGCCTTTTTAAGGTCATGCCACAGCATCTCAATAGGATTCAGGTCAGGATTTGACTAGGCAACTCCAAAGTCTTCATTTTGTTTTTCTTCAGCCATTCAGAGATGGACTTGCTGGTGTGTTTTGGATCATTGTCCTGCTGCAGAACCCAAGTTCGCTTCAGCTTGAGGTCAAGAACAGATGGCCGGACATTGTCCTTCAGGATTTTTTGGTAGACAGCAGAATTCATGGTTCCATTTATCACAGCAAGTCTTCCAGGTCCTGAAGCTGCAAAGCAGCCTCAGACCATCACTCTACCACCACCATATTTTACTGTTGGTATGATGTTCTTTTTCTGAAATGCTGTGTTGGTTTTACACCAGATGTAACGGGACACACACCTTCCAAAAAGTTCAACTTTTGTCGCATCAGTCCACAGAATATTTGCCCAAAAGTCTTGGGGATAATCAAGATATTTTTTGGCAAATGTGAGACGAGCCTTTGTGTTCTTTTTGGTCAGCAATGGCTTTTGCCTCGGAACTCTCCCATGGATGCTGTTTTTGCCCAGTCTCTTTCTTATTGTTGAATCATGAACACTGACCTTAAGTGAGGCCTGCAGTTCTTTAGATGTTGTTCTGGGTTCCTTTATGACCTCCTGGATGAGTCGTCTTTGTGCTCTTGGAGTAATTTTGGTAGGCCGGCCACTCCTGGGGAGGTTCACCACTGTTCCAAGTTTTCTCCATTTGTGGATAATGGCTCTGACCATGGTTTGCTGGAGTCCCAAAGCCTTAGAAATGGCTTTATAACCATTTCCAGACTGATACATGTAAACTATTTTGTTTCTCATCGGTTTATGAATTTCTTAAGATTGCGGAATGATGTGTTGCTCTTTAAACATGCTTCACTTTGTCAGACAGGTTCTATTTAAGTGATTTCTTGATTCAACAGGTCTGGCAGTAATCAGGCCTGGGTTTGGCAAGAGAAATTTAACTCAGCTTTCTAAAATAATGTGATTAATCACAGTTCTTTCATGATTTAACAGGAGGGGGCAATTCATTTTTCACGTAGGGCCAGGTAGGTTTGGACACCTTTTTTCCCTTAATAAATGAAATCATAATTTAAAAACTGCATTTTGTATTTACTTGCATTATCTTTGTGTAATGTTAAAATATCAGATTACCTTATGTGTACGTAGGGGGAGGACATGAAAAAAAGGTTGAGAACCACTGTCTTACACTATAGCCAACAATACATTGTATGGGTCAAAATGATCCATTTTGTTTTATGCCAAAAAACATTAGTATATTAAGCAAAGATGTTTTATGAAGATATTTTGTAAATTTTCTACTGTAAACATATCAAAACATTTTTTTTTTTTTTGTAATATGCATTGCTGAGAACTTCATTTGGACAACTTTAAAGGTGATTTTCTCTATGTTTTTTTGCACCGTCAGATTCCAGATTTTCAAATAGTTGTATCTCAGCCAAATATTGTCCGATCCTAACAAGCCATAAATCAATGGAAAGATTATTTATTCAGATGATGTATAAATCTCAATTTCAAAAAATTGCCCCTTATGTGAGTGTAGTGTTAACGAATGAGCATTTTAAATTGATGTGCTCTTTGTGCCGACGCTGCTACTGTTATTATAGTAATGTAATGATTTACAAAGAGACAACAGCAGGGCCGGCGCTAGCTATAGGCAGAGCAGGCGATTGAGGAGGGGCCTCCATAACCGTGACATCCCCTATACGCCGGTCCAGCAGTCAAGACGGGCAGAAAAACTAGCCTCATTGTTCATTGGATATTGTTGAATTGTCGCTCACCCGCATTAAACCAATTAATGTTGCCGTTTCAAAGCGGGTCCTGCATTCTGAATGTTTGCTGAACGCTTCCTTCAGGTGCTGAAGCAAAAGGCTAAACAGACACGCAAAGAAGTACAGCTCCTAATGCAGGTGTGTGAGTTGTCGTCATCTGTTTTGTAGTGATTGCAATGTATTCTAAATATAAAATGGTTCTGTCCATCAGGGACATTTCTGGACAGATCGTTCACCGGTCTATTACGAGTTTAAAAGAGCGTGAGCGCCGATGACGTGCCCAAATGCCATGAATTGAATTTGCGCGTACAGTGAATGACATCACGCTGACTAGCAAAACAGCTAAAAAATTAAAAGCAAAGAAGTTTGTGTTCAAATTCAAAAAGCAAACACACTACGCCATTTTTTTAATGCTTAAAAAGAAGTTCCTCAGATAACATGTAAATTGTGCTGATGTTTTACTCCTCTAACAGAACACTTACTTTCAGTTTCAGTTAACTAATGCACTTACACTTGATTTGTGTAGGCTATATAGTCAAGTCAAGTCACCTTTATTTATATAGCGCTTTTAGCAGTACAGATTGTGTCAAAGCAGCTTTACAGTATCAAATAGGAAAATAGTGTGTCAATAATGCAAAAGGACAAAAGTAAACACTCAATTTTCAATTAAAGGCAGTTCATTATTGAATTCAGTGATGTCATCGTCCAGCTCAGTTCAGTTTACATAGTTTCTGTGCGATCATGTCGACAATATCGCTGGAAATGAAGTGTCTCCAACTAAGCAAGCCAGCAGCAAGGAACCAAAATTCCATCGGTGACAGAATTGAGAAAAAACGCAAGTAAAACACATTTTAAAATGAAATGTATAAATAAAAAGGTTAGGTATCATATTTGATTCAAGTGCTTTTTATTGAGGGTGGGGGGCTTTTTGTACACTTTTTAAGGCTTCAACGATAGAATCTGGAGGACATCTGCTTTACTTATATTAATGCCAGTCTTGGGCTGCAGGGTGATTTGGCTGGCGGCCATATTTTCAAAAAGCCTTTTTCCAAAAGGTACATCTGGAAAAAGCGGGGGCCTCTTATATTCGGGTCAATATGGTGGTTAAAAATAAGTAAACTGATTTCTTGTTGATTTTGGCAAATCTGCTTCTTCCACACAGAAATTCATGTTCAGTGAAGCTCCTCACAACAATCACACATTCAGCAGTAAATGCTGGAATATTCCCATCAGTTTACAAGTGAAGACGAGCATCAGAGCATCAGGAAGAGCTGAGTTTATTAAAGAGGACAGAGAGAAGATGAGAGATCCAGAACCCTGCAGAATCAAACACACTGAAGATACTGAACAACAAACAGGTTGCTGTTTATTCTTTATTAATAATGCTGACGGTTATAACGCTTCAAGCAGATTTAGATTGTTTGTGTTGTAATTGGAAAATTATTTAGAGCTCTGCAATAATGTAGCTGAATAATCAAATAATAAGAGACACTTTCTGTAAACTGGGTACTTTTTTTCAACAAAATTATTTGTTAGATAACTGTCTAGTTGATCAAACATATTTAATAGTTCTCTCTATAGAAACATGGGATTTGTGCCTATAATGTTTTAAAAATCATAATTTGAAGATCAATGTACCTCATTCATTGATGAATGAAGAAGTTTCAGAGATGTATATATAAAATGTACTAGATGTATTTATAAAACTTCATCAAAATGTTGTATAGCAATTGTCTACTTTCTGCTGTTACATCAGGGATCGTGTTTGTCTTTTCACATTTCTTTTTTTATGAGTTAATGAAAATAAACCATTTTTACCTTTATTTCAGAGTTGATTGAAGAAAACGAGGAGAATGAAGAATTGAGTGAAGTTGAGAGAAAAAATCACTTCAGAACTGGAAAAAAAACTTTGAGTTGCTCTCAAACTCAGAAAGTTTTAAAGAAAAGAAGAGCCAAGAAATCTTTCACCTGCACTCAGTGTGGAAAGAGATTGACAAACAAACGTCATCTTGAGCTTCACATAAGAGTTCATACTGGAGAGAAACCTTACAAGTGTTCACACTGTGACAAGAGATTCAGTCGGTCAGGACACCTGAAAACACATGAGAGGATCCACACTGGAGAGAAACCGCACACATGTGATCAGTGCGGGAAGAGTTTCACACAAAAAGGAAAACTTACATCACACATGAGAGTTCATTCTGGAGAGAAACCTTTTACTTGTGATCAGTGCGGGAAGAGTTTCACACAATCAGCAAACCTTAAGATGCACATGAACATCCACACTGGAGAGAAACTGTACACATGTGATCAATGCGGCAAAACATTTCTGAGAGCTTCAGTCCTGAAGGAGCACCTGAGAGTTCATTCAAAGGAGAAGCCACATTCATGTCATTTGTGTGGAAAGAGTTTTCACGTCTAGAACATTTAAAAGTACATCATAAAATACACACTGGTGTGAGAGTACATGTGCTTTGAGTGTGAGAAGACTTTTACTACAGCGAGCTGTTTAAAACTGCATGAGATGATTCACACTGGAGAGAAACCGCACACATGTGATCAGTGCGGAAGAGTTTCACACAAAAGGAGACCTTACGGCACACATAAGAGTTCATACTGGAGAGAAACCTTACAAGTGTTCACACTGTGACAAGAGATTCAGTCGGTCAGGACACCTGAAAACACATGAGAGGATCCACACTGGAGAGAAACCGCACACATGTGATCAGTGCGGAAGAGTTTCACACAAAAGGAAAACTTACATCACACATGAGAGTTCATTCTGGAGAGAAACCTTTACTTGTGATCAGTGCGGAAGAGTTTCACACAATCAGCAAACCTTAAGATGCACATGAACATCCACACTGAGAGAAACTGTACACATGTGATCAATGCGGCAAAACATTTCTGAGAGCTTCAGTCCTGAAGGAGCACCTGAGAGTTCATTCAAAGGAGAAGCCACATTCATGTCATTTGTGTGGAAAGAGTTTTCACGTCTAGAACATTTAAAAGTACATCATAAAATACACACTGGTGTGAGAGTACATGTGCTTTGAGTGTGAGAAGACTTTTACTACAGCGAGCTGTTTAAAACTGCATGAGATGATTCACACTGGAGAGAAACCGCACACATGTGATCAGTGCGGAAGAGTTTCACACAAAAGGAGACCTTACGGCACACATGAGAGTTCATACTGGAGAGAAACCTTACAAGTGTTCACACTGTGACAAGAGATTCAGTCGGTCAGGACACCTGAAAACACATGAGAGGATCCACACTGGAGAGAAACCGCACACATGTGATCAGTGCGGGAAGAGTTTCACACAAAAAGGAAAACTTACATCACACATGAGAGTTCATTCTGGAGAGAAACCTTTTACTTGTGATCAGTGCGGGAAGAGTTTCACACAATCAGCAAACCTTAAGATGCACATGAACATCCACACTGGAGAGAAACTGTACACATGTGATCAATGCGGCAAAACATTTCTGAGAGCTTCAGTCCTGAAGGAGCACCTGAGAGTTCATTCAAAGGAGAAGCCACATTCATGTCATTTGTGTGGAAAGAGTTTTTCACGTCTAGAACATTTAAAAGTACATCATAAAATACACACTGGTGTGAGAGAGTACATGTGCTTTGAGTGTGAGAAGACTTTTACTACAGCGAGCTGTTTAAAACTGCATGAGATGATTCACACTGGAGAGAAACCACACACATGTGATCAGTGCGGGAAGAGTTTCTCACAATCATCAACCCTTAATTATCACATGAAAATCCACACTGGAGAGAAGAGGCACACATGTGATAAGTGCGGGAAGAATTTTAGAAAAAAAGGATACCTTTCATCACACATGAATGTTCATTCTGGAGAGAAACCGTTCACTTGTGATCAGTGCGGGAAGCGTTTCTCACAATCATCAACCCTTAAGAATCACATGAACATCCACACTAAAGTTCATACAAAGGAGAAGCCACATTCATGTCATTTGTGTGGAAAGAGTTTTTCACATCTACAACATTTGAAAGTGCATCAGAAAATACACACTGCTGTGAGAGAGTACATGTGCTTTGAGTGTGAGAAGACTTTTACTACAGCGAGCTGTTTAAAAAAGCACCAGAGGATCCACACTGGAGAGAAACCTTACAAGTGTTCACACTGTGACAAGAGATTCAGTCAGTCAGGAGACCTGAAAAGACACGAGAGCATCCACACTGGAGAGAAACCGTATCACTGCACTGCATGTGGGAAGCGTTTCAATCATTCATCTGCTCTACACAGTCATACAAAAAAACATTCACAGCAAGTAGATCATCTTCAGATCTTTCAGGTCTGATGCTGCGTCCTCAACAAATGTGACACAATAATGCATCAAGCAACAGAATATCATCTGGATAAATCTGTCATAACAAGCGACATGACAAAGAAACATTATCTAAAGTTTTCACAGTGAATAAAG
>NC_081157.1:55025518-55034542 GCF_012432095.1 Onychostoma macrolepis | reverse complement strand
GACCTTTTGGACAGCATACTGATACTGCTGGTCAGCTGCTTTTCTCAGTGCCTCCTTCTGAGTTCTACACTGCAAAAGAAGGAAGACGACCCTGTCTCTGCTTGGTTCCATGGTGTAACGGTTAGCACTCTGGACTCTGAATCCAGCGATCCGAGTTCAAATCTCGGTGGAACCTGCTGTCTTTGACTGGCAGTGCTCTGCAAAGAGGATCCCACGTCACAACCTTCTCTGTGGCAGCGTGTCTAGAAAGGGTGTGCTACAGTGGCCTCCTTTAACCGTGCCACAATCGCACGCCGCCTTCAAGTTAGACTAGCACTGTGTCTGAGCTGCCAAGCCTGCCTCGCCGATCTTAGTTCCTCGCCTTCCATGTAAACTTGGTCGACCACTTAACTCTGTGGTTTAGAGCGCTTGCGCTGAAAAGAGGTGTCGCTTTTGAGATGGCTCACATGGGTCACAAGAGCAGGGTAGCCGCTCATGCGGTTCACTCAAGCCTTGACATTTTTCTCAACATTGGTTTGGGATGGCTACCCAGCCAGTGGAGATTTGGCGAGTGTCCCGGAGCGGAGTGATTACAGACTGCTTACAGCGGAGAGAGGAACGTGCTTTCACTGCAGGCTTCGATCACATCCAGATCTCCAGATCCAGATTCACTCAGCAGGCGGAATGCACCTCGTCTGCCCTTAATTTAAGACCTATTCAAACTACAATTAAGACATTTATTACACTGTTCCAGAAATTTAAGCCTATTTACAGCCTTAAAATTATGAAAAGTGAATTTAAGACATTAAAGACAGGCAGAACCCTGCAATTGACCGAAATCCATCGTAGCGACGAAGAACTTTGATCCATGTGATTGAAGAGTGTGTGATGTGTGTGTTATTTTGTGTTTCAGTCTCTTCATCTTCATCATCCTCACAGACTGAGATCAGTGCAGGCCGCTCTGTGACTCTCTTCTGTCAGTTGTATTCTCTTGCTGGAGTCTCTTGTGATGATTGGATCCGTTCTGAGGGAATTGAGCTGTTCTGGGTGAATCAGGCTGGTGTTAAACTGAAGATATCAGACTCCAGATATCAGATATCAGCATCAGATCACTGTAACATCACTCTGACTACAACACTCCTGAATGAAGATCACAACAGAGAGTGGAGATGCAGTGTTACTCACAGAGATCGAGTCCAGAGCTCAGTCACATATACTGTCAAGAGTTCAGGTCAGAAAACAATCTCATGATCAGTTACTGAAGAGTCTCTGTTAGATCTGCTAATATAATGATGCTAGAGTTATCTTGTTTGTTTACTAATTAAAATATGATAATCATATTCTACAGTTTGATTCATCTGAACTAACATTCATCTTCACAGCTCGAGATGATCCAGCGTCACCAGTGATTCCAGTCCACAACACAAAATCAACTACAACGACACCAATAACTTCTACACAAGGTACAGACAAACAATGATCTTTCACTGTTCTGAGTTTCACTGGATCCTCTCTTGTTCATGTTAATAAATGCATGTAATCACTTACATTTAAATCAAAAGAGTTGTTTAATTAAATAAAGTTTAGAAGGAAAGATCTGTTAGTGTTTAAAGTTCAGATATGTACAAAGAGTTTTGTGGTAACCACTTTGCTGAACATATCATATTGTTAATGAATTCAGAAAGAGATCACATTGGAGAGAGAGATTCTTTTAAAATATCATTAGATTAGTTTCCTCCCAACACTTTGAGATTGAAATGCAATGCTAGTAGATGATATATTAATGAAGCGGTGCGAGTTCATTCATCATTTCTGTGATGTGAAGCTGTAGTATGATGTGATGTTGATGATGAACTGAACTAACAGACATGATCACAGATCCAGCAGAAACTGAAGTCAGAAGGACTGCTGGATCATTATTCAGAGGTCTTTACAAAGCTTTGATTTCATTCCCAGTTTCACAGATTGAGTCTGTTTTTTCTCTTGATTGTGTCTATCATCATCTTTCCTGCAGTGATTGTGATTATTGTTGAGTTTGCAGCGTTTGCTGCTCCTACTGTGATTCTTCTTCAGATCATCTGTGCAAGAAGAGCTGGTGAGTGTTTGAGATGATTCACATCGATCTTTAATAATCTGAGAGCTCAGTAATGATTTAGTGTTGAATTATTTTGCAGGGAGGAAGAACTCACAGCACCAGAGGAAATAGTGATGAATGCAATATTAGAACAAAATACTCTCTACAAATAACAGACCAGATTACAGCAAGATTTATCTTCATCTCAATGATATTATGGATATTTGCATGCAGCTTTCAAGGATATTTGCTCCATATACACATAATACAGTACGTGGTAGTTTTCTAGCCTTGAGTTATCTAATCCTTGCATTAAACTTTTTATAGAGGCTTTTTAAATGTTGTAATGGTCCATTTTAACTGATGATGCAACACGTCTGTTAATTATCATATTACATATTTACAGATGTATATTTTTTTATTCATTCACTGATCATTTAAATCCAGAGACAAGTCCTTACTTATGAAAATGTAAGATTTTTTCTGTATTAGCTCTCTGTGTAAACTCTTGATTACAAACATCTCAGAAATTAAAGGAAAAACGCACTATGTATTTTCTCGTGTTATTTTCCCTCCTCTCGACGCTTCACACTCCAGTCCAGCGGGGGGCGCTGTTTGAACCACCATTAACCCTCAGAGGAAGAAGATTAGTTTCACTAGTGGTGGAGAGATGAAGCTTCATGAAGCTTTTGAAGCTTTGCAGCCAGATGTGTTGAAAAGTGCTTCATTTCTGGAGGCTTTGAATGCAGGCGAGCGCCACCTGCTGGTCGATGCCAGTAACCTGCAGGAAAACATTATCAGGAGTGTGACAGCGTTAAAATGTGTGCTACATGGTTCAGAAAGACTTGATACAGTAACACACACTCTCACACAGTAAACACATGTAAAAGAATAAATAAACTCTTTGAAGTTTTTATAATGTCTCATAATTGTGTACCTTATTATTTGTAAATCAGCGGTCTCAAAGCTCTTCAGTTTAGCTCCAAACAGCTCCAACTCTCTTTATCTGTTATTGGTATTTCATCCTCTATAGATAACCATACGCTTAACAATGGAATTTAGTCTGTAGATGCATTAATTAGCATTTCCTTCCATTGTGAATGTGACCCCCATATGGCATCTGCTCATATAACATATCCTGTGAACTTATGAAGCTTCCGGCTTTGCTACCGTTAGGACGTTCTTGCTTACTGTTCTGCGCTTTGCTCCCTATTTCTGTACTCTCAGGGGGCGCAGTCGTCCTTGCGGTCGAGTTCACACAACACGATTTTCAAATTTGTCTTAAAACCCAAATACTAAGAATTAATGAATGAATTAATTGGGTTATTTCAAATTAATTGTTATATTTAAGCATTACAACAACACTAGCTACGTATAATACATAGTAGGACCATTAACAGGGATGTGCATGAGTTTTCTGAAGTGGCAATGATGACTGATAATGTAACCAGAGTTCGGTCATGATTGTAGCCTATGTGTGATGCTACTTTTTGTTGACTTCGAAACTTAGTAGCAACTCTAAAATAGTCAGATAGGGAACTTTAATTGAACGCTGTTTATTTTAGCCTATACATACGACATAATCTTTGGCAGTATTCAGCGCATATGAATGCACTAGATGTGTTTATTGTAGCAGCACGGACACACATTCACTGGGATGAGAACGCAAAAAGCACAAAAGCACAGCACAAAAACTTTCCAAAGTTGGTGCAGCCAAGTGATTTTTACTTGCAGCCTGATCTGGATTTTCTTCTGGAAAGCATTCCCATGGTTGTGCCATTCTGGGATGACAGTGATGGACTTGGACTGAGACATATGGGACAGAGCGTGGCAAAGTATCTCAACTCTCAACCATTTCATCTTTTGTCCGAATGCAAAGGGTTGGGAGGTTACAGGAACAGCTGGTATGCATTCCAGTTAGAGTAAAGAGAGCTCCTTACGGCCGGCCTGTGGAGATATTCTCTGTCCCTGGGTATCAGTTCAACCAACCCGAATAGTATGACTCGGATAAGGGGCTTCCTCGGGTTGGCCCCAGTCAGAAGTACCAGTGTGGGAGACGGTGCTCCTCCTCCTCTGGATATTTGGTTCTGAGAAGTCCAGCAGCTTCGTGTATTGAGAGTTTTCCCACTAACAGATTGCTTGGAGACCAGTTGTGATGTAATTGGGGAGGCACTGACAAAAGTGGTCTTAGGTGACCTCTACCAGAGGAATGACCTTCCAGTGGAAAGTTTGCGGGGCCCAGATCATCCAATAGGGAGCTTGGTTGACTACTGAAATATAACCCAATTCACCAAGGACTTGTTGGAGAGGAAGGGGTTTGGGTATCCAAATTGAAAAACTAACGGAATGCATAGTCGATATAAAAAACTGGATGACGAGTAATTTCTTACTGCTACATTCTGAAAAAACAGAGGTGTTAATTATCGGACCTAAAAACCCCACATGTAATAACCTAGAACATTATCTAACACTTGACGGCTGCTCTGTCAATTCTTCTTCATTAGTCAGGAACCTAGGTGTGCTGTTCGATAGCAATCTTTCATTTGAAAGCCATGTTTCTAGCATCTGTAAAACTGCATTTTTTCTTCTCAAAAGCATATTTAAATTGCGACCTATGCTCTCAACCTCAAATGCAGAAATGTTAATTCATGCGTTTATGACCTCAAGGTTAGACTATTGTAATGCTTTATTGGGTGGTTGTTCTGCACGCTTGATCAACAAACTACAGTTGGTCCAAAATGCAGCAGCTAGAGTCCTTACTAGAACCAGGAAATATGACCATATTAGCCCGGTTCTGTCAACACTGCACTGGCTCCCTATCAAGCATCGGATAGATTTTAAAATCTTGTTAATTACTTATAAAGCCCTGAATGGTTTAGCTCCTCAGTACTTGAGCGAGCTCTTATCACATTATAGTCCTCCACGTCCACTGCGTTCTCAAAACTCTGGCCGTTTGATAATAACTAGAATATCAAAATCGACTGCGGGCGGCAGATCCTATTCCTATTTAGCACCCAAACTCTGGAACAGTCTACCTAACACTGTTCGGGAGGCAGACACACTCTGTCAGTTTAAATCTAGATTAAAGACCCATCTCTTTAGCCTGGCTTACACATAACACACTAATACGCTTCTATTATTCAAATCCGTTAAAGGATTGTTAGGCTGCATTAATTAGATGAACCGGAACCGGGAACACTCCCCATAACACACGATGTACTCGTTACATCGTAAGTTGAATGGTATCTACGCTAATATTTGTCTGTTTCTTTCTTATTCTGAGATCACCGTAGCCTCCAGATCCAGTCTGTATCCAGATCAGATGGTGGATCAGCACCAAGAGATGACCTCTACAGCCCTGAACGTCAGCGGAGATCAGGACACCTAGATGACCCCCAGAGACAGATCCCCAGTGAAGACCTCGTCACCTAGACGGCCATCAGGACGAGACCACGGGAATCAGATAAGCCCTTTACACAATCTGACATGGCTGCGGTTGGAACTGAACTGCGGGTTTCGTCTGGTCAGAGGAGAACTGACCCCCGACTGAGCCTGGTTTCTCCCAAGGTTTTTTTCTCCATTCTGTCTCGGAGGGAGTTTTGGTTCCTTGCCGCTGTCGCCTCTGGCTTGCTCAGTTGAGGACACTTAATTTCTAGCGATTATCGCCGATTTGATTGCACAGATACTATTTAAACTAAACTGAGCTAGACAATGACATCTCTGAATTCAATAATGAAATGCCTTTAACTGAAAATTGAGTGTTTAATCTTATCATTATACATTACTGACACTCTATCCTCCAATTTGATACTGTTAAGTGCTTTGACACAATCTGTATTGTTAAAAGCGCTATATAAATAAAGGTGACTTGACTTGACTATCCCCCCACAGCTTTATGAGAGCAGTACAGATAGTCACTTCTGCTGGACATGATGTCTGTCATTGCCTTGAACTTGGTTTGTCCAAGTTGAAGTACTTCCCAAATGTTACACACTGGGATGAAAGCCGGCACCCTAAGGTCAAATGGAACCGGAAGGATTTCATCGAGCTTCACAAGCCCACAGAAATTCCATTTCGTATAAAGTTGCTCCTCTTCCTTTGGCACCAAAGAAACCTGCACCTGCCGCTGTTTCTCCACCACAGCAGGACCCGACAGAGGAGTTGGAGGAGGTGGCAGAAGATGTTGAGCAAGAGGTGGTCAAATGTATAGTGTGAAACGATGACAGTATAGTGATGACAGATGCAAGTATTACCGGCAGGTGGAGCCAGCTGAAGATGAGTTTCGTCGATTTAAATCCAGAGCTGAGTCATGTCCAGGCCTACCAGACATACTTGCAAAACTGTCATGATCAGTCTGTGAGCACACGTACGTTCGGCAGTTTTAAGAGAACGTGCCAGAGGCTCATGCTCGAAGAGTTAGAATTATCATTTATTTTGCATACTGACTTTCATAATGATATTCATAAAATATAGCATTTTATGACTAGTTCCAAAACAGCCTCCTTTTAGAGCATCTCTTTAAACAGTTCAGTCTGTGTCAACTAACTGAGAATCAACAGCCGTCAGAGTGACTCGAGCCGCTGTGAAATCCACCGGCTGAAGGGAAAATGTTCCATCCTCGGCGTAGGAACCCCTGCTAGAGACGTTCAGCAGGTGCAGAGTTGATGAGAGTCCAGGAACCGGGTTGGGATCCGCGGGTCTATATAAATCTGCTTTAGCTACATCAGGTTCCTCATTCCTGGTCCTGGAGAACCGCTTTACAACTCTAATTAAACACACCTGAATCATCTAATCCAGGTCTTTGAGTTTCAGCCAGGTGTGTGAATGAGGAACCCTGCTTCACATAAAATCATTGAAATAAACTCTGAATCAATGACACTAACAGTGCACTTGTAGATGGTGCAGCAGCTATAGCAAACCTTTATGCGAAAGGAAAAAGTAGAGTTTCAGTTGTAGAAAGCCAGTTAAAGAAAGAAGCGGAACTGTGATCTGAATGTGTGAGAATTCACAGCGTCATCCGTCCAAACTGGGTTCAGAGATGATCTCAGATCTGTGTGGGTTAAACCAATGCGGTCAAACTAACTGAGTCTCCACGGCCAGCAGCGACACACTTCTGAAACACTAGAACACAAACCACGACACAAAGAGACACAAGATGACCATCAGAGATGAGACGGAAAATAATGTGTGTCTGTGTGTTGATATGATTCAGTTACGTCTCGTACAAATGTGTGTGAAGACTCTCTGCTTGATCAAGCTGGAGCTGATTAATTATTTCAAACTACATTAAAAACGGTTTAATTCATTTTCTAAAAGTGAGTCATGGATAGTGGAAACCTTTTCAGCATCAAACCAGTTTTATGATTAATAACTGAATGATTGTATTTCTAGAGTTTAATGGAATGCAGGAAACTACTGAAAGAGGTGAAACTAACAGTAATGCACTTGTGCAAAAGTATCGCCTGTAGATTGTGTTCAGATCAAATCTGGTTAACAGTTCAGTGAGTTCAGTAAGAGCAAGTTCTGACATGTTTCACAAAATATAAATACTATAAATAACTTTAGCATGATTTAAACACTCAGTCGGTCAGAGGATCAGAGGAAGTGAACGAACACAGGAAGAGCTGATCGTATTTAAAGAAAGAGTTGAGAGCATATAATGAAGAGGAAGACTGACAGAAAGAGAAGATGGCTGATGAGTGTGATCTGTGTCTGCTGGGACTCATCTTTCTCTCTTCACTTCTCTCAGGTAAAGAAATCTGTCTTTTCTCTACAAGACATTTAGTTTAATTAATCTGAGAAAGAATTCATTTCAACATAAAGAACATACTGGATTATTCCTGAATGAACTAAAACTAGACCGTTTCACACTCAAACATCTGATGCTGAATTATCTTCATATCAAGAGTGTGTTTGTGATTTCAGCAGCTCTCTGATAAAGAAAAATAGCTTCTTCTGGAGAGTGTGTTGTTCACATTAAGTGAGGAAACAACACTGTATGATCTGAATCTTCTGCTTTTCATGCTGCTGTGTTAGAGGTTATCATTTATTAATATATAATATGATGATCACTCAGATGTTCTTGTGTTTCAGGTTCCAGTGAAGTGGATGTGACTCATGTGTTCATCAGTTCTGGTCAAAATGTCCGTCTGTCCTGTAATAATGCTCTTCATGACTGCAAATCAACATATTGGATCTATAACAGATTCAGTCATTCAGCAGCAGTTGAACTGATTGGTTCAGGGATAAAGAAGAAAGACACAGAAAGACATGAGAGACTGAGTCTGGGGTCTGACTGCTCTCTGAACATCAACAACATCACAGAAGAAGATTATGGACTTTACAGCTGCAGACAATATGTGAATAATCAACAACAAGGAACTGATGCTGGTGTGTTTCTGCATGTTCTTCACGGTAAGTTTATGATTTTGTGGTCAATTTAAGTTCTTCATTTAAACTTTCATGATGATTGCATGGATTAAAGCAAAAAACAAATCTTCTGACTGAAAGTTTTTCGTCGGCCAAACTCCATTCCACAGCCGTTCCTGTCACACACCCAGTTCTAGAGCCGTGCTTTTCTTCTTGTAATTCGGAGCGCTTGTCCTCCTAATTTAAGAAGTTTAGGAGCACCTTCTAATCAATACAGTTTTTTTCAATTGTTAACAAGCATTGTTCAATACTGTTCACGCAGTCTGCATTACTAACATGAATCTTGACCAAACGGTTGATCTCACCTCCAAAACTCACTCAGACCAACAACACACTTCATACACGTCTCAAAATAAGCTTGTTTCATCATAACACTGCGAACAACTCTCATTCAGAAAACATACATTTCATTCATAACACACTGATCTAAAAAACACTAAAAACAGGGATCATTACATAATCTATGAACTGTTGTCTTTGAAGTTTGAAGTATTTCATTATAGGATAAGAATAATATCTTTTCATTTTACTGACTGTATTAC
>NC_081157.1:55018952-55025418 GCF_012432095.1 Onychostoma macrolepis | reverse complement strand
ATGACGATGATTTACCTGTGAGCACGGTAACGGCTGCTAAAGAAGTAGCGCCTGAAAACATGTTGTCTGGTGTAGAAGTGTCTAATGCTCAGGCGGAGGTAGCCGTTACTGAAACAGTTAACGTTAAGCATTTAAACAATGCTTTTGATGATGACCTTCAACCTACTGCAATGGACACATGTGATGACACAGTAATGGAAACAGAGCAGACAGGTTTTAAAGTCCCATTAAAGAGGAAGAAGTTTGGTAAAGCTCCAATTGTAAGACATGCAAAGAAAGCTGATATAACTGAGTTAAGTGACAAGGATGAAACGGAAAGTGATAGTGAGTCCTCTGATTCAAGTGTTAGTCTTTCTCAGAGTGATTTCTCTGGATGTCATAATGAGGTAGATGACATTAAACTGTTCCTTAGAGCTACTAAAAATAAGAGAGGAGTACGTATTAATGAATACTTTCCAGACATAAAAAATTTGTTGAGAAAACTAAGTGTTTCATGATGGAGGCTCCTTTACAAATAAGGAGGTCTATAGGCTGAAAAAAATAGTGAGGAAACTTAACTCTGAGTTTAGTAATGAGGACAGTGAGAAAGCCTAAGTCCATGTTTTTTGAGAGGATTTTTTTGTGGTCAGGTTTTTTTCTTTTATTTAAATATGTGATGTTAATGTTGCCACTCTGAATGTGAATGGTGCTAGAGATATGCACAAAAGAGCTGAATTATTTGAAGTAATTCATCAGAAAAAAATTGATGTTACTCTGCTACAAGAGACACATACTGATTTTAATAATGCTGCTGATTGGGCAGTAGAATGGAATGGGATTGCTGTCTTAAGCCATAATACTTCACTTAGTGGTGGAGTTGCTATTCTTTTTGCTAAGAGTTTCAGCCCACACTCTTATCAGGTTGAAGAGGTTATTAAAGGCAGACTTTTGAAAGTAAGAGTTTCTTTTGAAAACATTGTATTTGTTTTTATTTGTGTGTATATACCAACTTCAGCTGTTCAAAGAATGTTATTTCTAAATACTTTGTGCTCTGTTTTACAAAATGTTGGTGTTGATGAATATTTATTCTTGGGTGGTGATTTTAATTGCACAGAGGCTAATTTAGATAGAAATCATATTGAACCTCATTTATCTTCACGTCAACGTCTTGTTCAGTTAATGAAAACACATGAATTAATTGATATTTGGAGGCAGATTAATGGAGAGCAAAAACAATACACTTGGACTCATGTTCGTGATAACATGATTTCTTTGGCAAGATTAGATGGGTTCTATGTGTTTAAACATCATGGTAGTATTGTTAAGAATTGTTTTATTACCCCATCATGTCTCTCAGATCATAGTATGGTGCAGTGCTGTATTTTTGTAAATTCTATTAAGCCAAAGAATGCTTATTGGCATTTAAATACTGTCTTATTGGGTGATAAGTGTTTTAAAGAATGTTTTAAAACTTTTTGGGATGTTTTTAAAACTACAAAGAATTCTTTTGGAACATTACAGCAATGGTGGGACTTTGGGAAAGTCCAGATAAAACAATTTTGTCAACAATACTCTCAGAACGTCACTAGAGAGGTAACCTTGCTTTTGAACATCTTGGAGGCTGATATTTTAAAACTGCAAGAATTGGCTCACTTGCCTGGAAATCATAGTGTTGTGGAGTCTCATATAAAAAATAAGAAGACTCAGTTATCCGACCTATTAGGGGTTAAAGCACAGGGTGCTCTGGTCAGGTCACGGTTTCTAAGTGTAAATGAGATGGATATACCATCAAGGTTTTTTTTCAGCTTGGAAAGAAAAAATGGACAGAACAGGGTTGTTCATGCTTTACGTTCTGAAGGTGGAACATTAATGACTGATCCTAAAGACATTCATAAGAGGGCAGTCAATTTTTATGAGTCTTTATATAAAAATGACCTGGGTCCAGATTATAGGGCTGACAGTGAGTTTTTTGATAGTCTTCCTCAAGTGTCGGAGGAAACTAACACAAGGATTTCAGGTGCCTTGACCATGGGGGAACTGTGTAAAGCCCTCCAAGGAATGGAGATTGGAAAAGCACCAGGGATTGATGGCCTGCCGGTTGACTTTTATAAGTCATTATGGTCAGAGGTTGGAGAAGACTTGCTGGAGGTACTGAATGACAGTTTAGCCTGAGGGCTGCTGCCGTTGAGTTGCCGCAGAGCAGTCTTGACTCTTCTGCCCAAAAAGGGCGATCTGACGGACATCAGGTGCTGGCGGCCGGTCTCCCTCTTGTGTAACGACTACAAATTGCTTTCTAAAGTTTTAGCTAATCGATTGGCAGAGGTCATGAACCAAGTTATACATCCTGACCAGACTTACTGTGTCCCTGGTAGATCAATTTTTGATAATGTTTCTCTGATTAGAGATCTTTTTGATGTCTCTAAGATGTTAAATTTAGATTGTGGTTTATTATCATTGGATCAAGAAAAAGCCTTTGATCGCGTTGAACATGTTTATTTATGGAGAGTTTTGAAAGCTTTTGGGTTTGGTAATAAATTTATAGATTATGTGAAAGTTCTCTATAGTGACGTTCAGAGTATTCTCAAGGTGAACGGTGGTTTATGCGCTCCTTTCGGGGCATGTAGAGGTATTAGGCAGGGGTGCTCACTTTCTGGTATGCTCTATTCTTTGGCCATTGAGCCTTTATTACAGCAAATAAGAAGGAAACTTCATGGTATATCTTTACCAAATTGTAATGGGAATTTTTTATTATCAGCATATGCTGATGATATAGTAGTTATGATCAGTAAGCAAAGTGATGTACAAGTTTTATCTGAATTGCTTGGAGAATTTAAAGTTTTATCTTCTGCTAATATAAATTGGAACAAAAGTGAAGCATTATTGATAGGAAGCTGGAAAAGTGGAAAACCAAGACTTCCTGCCGGTTTACACCGGGGAAAAGAAGGTTTTAAGTATCTGGGAGTCTTTTTAGGTGATGAGTCAACAGTACAGAAAAATTGGGAAGGGTTAGTTGAGAAAGTCAAAGGGCGCCTAGCAAAATGGAAGTTTCTGTCTTCAAAATTGTCATATAGAGGACGCATTTTAATTGTTAACAATTTGGTGGCGTCTTCCTTATGGCATAAGTTTGCCTGCGTAGATCCTCCTTTCCAGTTGCTTTTAAAAATTCAGGCTGTTTTGGTGGACTTTTTTTGGGGCAGATTACATTGGGTCTCACAGAATATATTGTATTTGCCTAAGGAAGAAGGTGGTCAAGGACTCATACATCTCTAAAGCAGGATTGCAACCTTTCGTCTGCAGTTTGTGCAAAGACTGTTGGATGGACTGTCAGATTTTAGCTGGCGTGCTGTTTCATGCCTGCTTCTACGTAGTGCTACAGGGTTGGGGCTGGACAAAGTACTTTTTTTGATGGATCCCATAAAACTGGACACATCCATGTTGCCAATTTTTTATAAGAACATTTTTAAGGTTTGGAGTCTTTTTGCTGTTCAACGATCAGAAGATTCACATTCTCTTTTTTGGTTACTTGGGGAGCCTTTAATCTATGGCTCTCGCTTGGATTTAATGGACATTTCTTTTTTTCCTGGACTTAGTAGGTTGCTGATTAAGCACAATGTTATTACACTGAGTCAGCTACTGAACATTGTTGGGCTGGATTTTAAGAACGAAGTAGCATTGGCTCAACACTTGGGAATCAGGTCTATTCGTTTGACTACTCAGTTGCTCATGAAATGGCAAGCTGCCCTAAGGACAACTGAAGTGGACTTGTTAACAGAGTATTATATAGGTTCCCATGTCTCTAATCCCAAAGACTCCTTTCCTTGTTTGTCTTTGTCTGTAAATGTTGAAGGAATCACCTCCCCTTTCATTGAAAGTGCTGCATTTCTGTGTAAAGACTTTTTTTTAAGCACTGGTAAATCTTTGTACAGGTCTTGTGTTTTGGTTTTTAGCAAAAAGGTTTTAAATGGAAAAGTTGATACTCCCTGGCGTGATTTTTTAAAACTGGATAAAAGCACAAAACCTGAGTGGAGATCTTTATATAAACCACCGTTGACCAAGAGAACAGGTGATTTACAATGGAGAATTCTTCATGGTGCTGTTGCGGTCAATGCATTTATTTCAGTTTTAAACCCGGAGGTTGTTTCTGTATGTCCTTTTTGTTCTAATAGAGAGACTATCTTTCATGCTTTTACGAATTGTTGTAGATTGCAACCTTTATTCTTAGCTGTAA
Source organism: Onychostoma macrolepis (assembly GCF_012432095.1). Classification (NCBI taxonomy): domain Eukaryota; kingdom Metazoa; phylum Chordata; class Actinopteri; order Cypriniformes; family Cyprinidae; genus Onychostoma; species Onychostoma macrolepis. Next base: position 55,021,211 of record NC_081157.1, on the reverse strand, counting down.
GTAATGTTTTTAGGAGTTGTAACGAGACTATTTCTTTGGAAAGGTTTATTTTGGGGTTCAAATATGTGAGGAAAAAAAGATTTGTTTGTCAACTTTTGAATTTTGTTCTAGGCCAAGCAAAACTGGCTATTTATATGAGCAGGAAAACGAAAGTGGAACAGAATGTAAATCAGAACATAGTAGTTGTGTTTTCTAATTTGGTGAAATCAAGAGTTATGGTTGATTTTCTTTATTATAAGTCTATTGATGATTTTGTTACTTTTGAATGTATTTGGTGTTGTAACGAGGCTTTGTGTTCTGTTTTTGAAGGAGAATTGATTTTTGCATTGTGAATATTTTACTGTGTTGTAGGAATATATTGTGAACAGGTTTGTAATAAAAGCTTTGTTAAATTCTCTCTCTCTCTGTCTTTGTCTTTGTCTTCGTCTTCGTCTTCGTCTTCGTCTTCCTCTTCCTCTCCCTCTTCCTCTTCCTCTTGCTCTCCCTGCCTCCATGCTTGCAAAGTTGTCAAAGTGGCTCAACTGAGGCCTATTTGTGTCTGGCTGATTGGTGATCAGTTTTGTAAGTAAGTGTTTTCAGGTGTGTGTCTAAGTGTTTTCAATCACCCAATGTGTTTTGTATTTTGAATAGATGTGTTTTCCCAATGGTACCCATGAGATTTCATTTATGAACGAAGTGTCTTATGTATGAAATAGTGTGTAGTGTGCAGGAGCAAGTGTGTTGCAGAATTGCAACTGAAGTGCAAAGCAGCGCTTTTGTTTAAGGTATGGTTACACTGTGTTTAAGGTGTAGTAACAAAAGCTTCAAGTTTTGTTACTTTGGTCTAAGCATGTGTCTATAGTGTTCAAGCAATAGGCAAAAACTGTAATAAAATGTACTTTTTCATTTACAGTTTTTTTCTGATGGCTTAAGCACATTTTTTGTAACTATTGGCTATTTTTGCAAAACTCTACACACAAATAAGAAAACCCTTCACCAAATCAGCAAAACATTGTAGTTTTCTTGCAAAAGCTAATAAACCTTGCTTAACTCTTCAAACCTTCGTAAAAATGGTATTTTCGTATCAAACAGTTAACACAAGCCATCACATTAATAAGCACACAATGCACCAACTACACACTGATGGTATGAATAAAAAACACATCTGGCTTTTGCTTTCTCTGTGCACAATGTCAGTTTGAGGTCATACTTTTGTCATAGTTCTGCAAACATAGAGGGATCCAAACTTCAAGTACTGCTGTTTATTTACACACATCAAAACAAACACAAGTGTTTTTTTCCAAGTCAAAACAAAATAGTAATTTCACTGAGAAAAAAAAAGAAATCAGTCTACATCGTGTCGTCTCTCTGGGTCTGGCCACAAAATTTCGTCTACATCACATGCAATGACCTCTAGTCCAAGGCACCGGGGAAAAAATCTTCTGGAATGGCGTATCCAGGCCTGACATGATGCCTGGTCAATATCCCCACATGCCTCCTCCATTGCCTGTAAAAGGGCTATGCGTTGATGGGGATGACGGTCATAGACCTTCCAGCGCCAGGCAGAGAAGAACTCTTCAATTGGATTGAAGAATGGAGAGTATGGGGGGAGGTTGAGTACAGTGAAGAGTGGGTGATCTGTAAACCAGTTGCGGACCAAAGCAGCCCTATGGAAACTAACATTGTCCCATATGATGACGTGTCTGGTCTGCTCTGGTCTCTGAACATTAGTGAGCATGTCATGTAAGGTGTCCAGAATGTAATAATGTGTGCAGTGTTATATGGGCCCAGGGTTGCATGATGGTGAACAACAGCATTTTGACTTATAGCTGCACACATAGTTATATTACCACCACGTTGTCCTGGGACACTGATTATGGCACGGTGTCCAATAATGTTCCTGCCACGTCTCCTTGTCTTAGTGAGGTTAAAACCAGCCTCATCCACAAAAAACTGCTCATGACCCACGACATCTGCCTCTAGCTCCATCACTCTCTAGACAAGACAAAACAAATTCAGCACAGCAGGCCCATGCACAGCACTACAGTATGCACTTCCAGATTCAGTACCAATGATACTATAGCTTACCCGCACATAGTCATATCGCAGCTGTTTTACACGTTCACTGTTTCTTTCAAAAGGTACTCTGTAGATTTGTTTCATTTGGATTCTGTTGCGGGCAAGTACACGACCTAATACAGAAATGCTCACATTGTGTATGTTTTGGAAGGTGGTGTCATCCTCAATTATGCGCTGCTGAATTTCTCGTAGCCTTATGGA
>NC_081157.1:54962772-55018852 GCF_012432095.1 Onychostoma macrolepis | reverse complement strand
CACTTCTTCAACCTGATAAGAGTGTGGAATAAAACTTTTGGTGAAAAGAATGGCAACCCCTCCACTAAGTGAGGTGTTGTGACTCAAAACTGAGACTCCATCCCACTCCGCTGCCCAATCAGCAGCATTTCTTAAATCACTGTGGGTTTCCTGCAACATGGCAACATAATTTTTTTTTTGTTTAACCACCTCAAACACTTCAGCTCTTTTTTCCATTACCCTTAAACCATTTACATTAATTGTTGCAATATTCACCTCACACATGTTAGAAGAAAATAAAAAACAAAAACAAAGCAAAACTGCACTCACACACCCTTTCATGGTCATAGTATTAAGCTTTTTCACAGTCTTCATTTGTATCATCAGACGAGAGTGTTCTCACTATCTTTTTTAACCGATATATCTCTTTATTTGTAAACAAACTTTCTGACATAAAAAGCCTAGTTTTGTCAACAAACTGTTTCGCGTCGGGAAAAAACTCTGTTACACGCACCCCTCTTTTATTTTTAGTGGCCCTAAGAAAGAGTTTAATGTCATCAACTTCATAATTGCGGGTAGAAAAGTCACTCTGAGACAAACTAACGCTGGAATCAGAGGAATCTTTCCATTCCATCGTCACAATAGACATCCTCCACATCTGCTTTCTTTGCTTTATTAGCTTGAAAATCAGTGGCTTTTTTCCTCTTTGTTGGAACTTTGAATTGGCTTTGTTCTGCCTCCATTTCAGTGCCATCCCAATAAGAATCGGACTGCAAAACATTAACCGCACCATCACTTCTTTGCACGTCTGTCTGCACAACGGATTTAGAAATCGGAGTATCCGCATTTGCTGAAGTATTTTTTCCAACCACGGTCTCGGGATTAGTTGCCGGAGCTGTCACACACTCAGTCCTGGACAGACTCACGTCAACCTGACTCTGTCCCAGACGGAGCAGCGTTTGATGGTCCGGCTTCAGCCGAATCACCAACTCTGCCCCCACTATCATCGGCCACTGACCTATTTTCATTTGATTTACTAGGACATGTGCGAATTAAATGTCCTACCTCCCCGCAATTGAAACATTTCATTTTTTCCATCGTGGCATAAATAATATAATCACAATCATCAACTTTAAGATGCAGTGACAAATCGAGTTCTTCATCTTCCTTTAAAATCATGAAAAGAAAGCGTCTAAACGAAACCACATGTTTCAAAAGAGGGGACTTACAGCCAACTGGTATCATCTTAATAGGTGACACCAGTTTACCATAACGTGACATAATTCTCACCAAAGTTTCATCGCTTACAAAAGGCGGGACATTAGACAACAACACTTTCTTAGATAGCGTAGAAAGAGGGAGTACAGGAGTAAAAAGGTTATCAACAACTATACCAGTCTCAACTACCTCATTTGCTTTCTCAACCGAACTAAGAAAAACAACTGTGGCACTGTTCATCCTGGAGGCCGACATGATGTGTTCATGCCCCACGACCTCACCTACAGCCAGACAACAGTCCTCCACACTCACCGCGGACGCCACTTTCACGCCATGGCGCCACGTGAGATTACTCAACCCTTGTGACCGTAGGGCCGTCATGCTGCCCGCACAGTGAGCAGCAGCACGCGGCCCGACAAGTCCAACAGGTATCAAACACTCAAAAGAGAAAAGCCCAAGCAACCCAAAGCAAGGAAAAAAAGAACTCACGCTCAGCACTCGCACCACTCGCACCACTCTGTCCACTCACGCTCAACACCCGCACCGGAAGCAAGAGAGAGAGAGAGAGAGAGAGAGAGAGAGATAAAGAGATACCTTTTAACTGCAGTATTCTCTAACAGGTTAAATCATATTTGTATGAAGGGAAATGCACACGGAGGGGAAAATTACAATGTTAACAGATCATCATTTGGAACCAAGTCCATATATTAGCATTGTTAACCCTTTATCAATAGACAGACAACCAATTGCCTGCCTCATATTCAAGTGCTTTGGACAGTCACTGCAAAAAAAGCAGTAAATTAAATTCAGCATTTGACAGGATGTCAAAAATGTCAAATGCTGAGAGAAAACACAACAGTCAGGGTCAAAAAGAGACTGTATATTTCTCTTATAATCTAAACAGTACCTTCAGAATAAAGTTGATAGTAAAGTCAGCTGTTTGTAGTATGAGGATGTGCAGTGCTTGCATCACATCGCATGCAGTGTCTGTCCAATCAGAGACGCTGACACAGAACATGTGCATGTAAGGATGTTTACCCGGGGTTCAGTAATGTACAGTGTAAAACAGCAGCATATGAAAACCCAGGATTAATCGTCATCCGCAGGTAAATTATATTCTGTGTGAAACATGAAGCAAGATAAACCAGTATTCAGTTTACCTGTGGTTTACTTTCACCCGGTGTTAACTATTTCATGTGTGAAAAGCCCTCATGTTTTTCATTCTAATTAAAAGAGAAGCTGATATATTTAACGATTTTTTTTTTTAACTTTCCCTTTCTTTTTCTTACCATCAACATGAAGATCCCGCAATCAATAGAATAGCTCTCGTGGACATTCTAAAACAAAAGAATATTATTAAGTTATTTCTGGAAAAGACATGACAGCTATAACATCACACCATCTGTATAAGCCTCACAAAACTAACCTTGTTTTCAGTCCGCTTCCACCGGCAATTGGTATGATTCTGCTTGTCAATTTACTGCAACAAAATCAAACAGATTTAATAATAACCATAAAAAATTGCATAAGATAGCCAAGTTTCACTGTTCTAAAGCAAAAGTTACCACTGACAATGCAGAAAAACTGGGCAGCGGAAACTGTTGTTATTAATATCCACAAACCTGCACTGAAATCAGGTTCTGCTCTGTGTTGTCTGCTAATAACCCGACTGCGAGTGATGAGCATTACTGTGTTATCAGTGAGAAGCTGCAGACGGAAATCCGTCGTAGCATCAGAAGACTGAACACGGAGCAGTTTTTCCGTGAGTGTCCCGGAGCGGAGTGATCACAGACTGCTTACAGCGGAGAGAGGAACGTGCTTTCACTGCAGGCTTCGATCACATCCAGATCTCCAGATCCAGATTCACTCAGCAGGCGGAACACACCTCGTCTGGCCTCAATTTAAGACCTATTCAAACTACAATTAACTTAGTGCGACGAAGAACTTTGATCCATGTGATTGAAGAGTGTGTGATGTGTGTTATTTTGTGTTTCAGTCTCTTCATCTTCATCATCCTCACAGACTGAGATCAGTGCAGGCCGCTCTGTGACTCTCTTCTGTCAGCTGTATTCATATTCATATGCTGGAGTCTCTTGTGATGATTGGATCCGTTCTGAGGGAATTGAGCTGTTCTGGGTGAATCAGGCTGGTGTTAAACTGAAGATATCAGACTCAGATATCAGATATCAGCATCAGATCACTGTAACATCACTCTGACTACAACACTCCTGAATGAAGATCACAACAGAGAGTGGAGATGCAGTGTTACTCACAGAGATCGAGTCCAGAGCTCAGTCACATATACTGTCAAGAGTTCAGGTCAGAAAACAATCTCATGATCAGTTACTGAAGAGTCTCTGTTAGATCTGATAATATAATGATGCTAGAGTTATCTTGTGTGTTTACTAATTAAAACATGATAATCATATTCTACAGTTTGATTAATCTGAACTAACATTCATCTTCACAGCTCGAGATGATCCAGCGTCACCAGTGATTCCAGTCCACAACACAAAATCAACTACAACGACACCAATAACTTCTACACAAGGTACAGACAAACAATGATCTTTCACTGTTCTGAGTTTCACTGGATCCTCTCTTGTTCATGTTAATAAATGCATGTAATCACTTACATTTAAATCAAAAGAGTTGTTTAATTAAATAAAGTTTAGAAGGAAAGATCTGTTAGTGTTTAAAGTTCAGATATGTACAAAGAGTTTTGTGGTAACCACTTTGCTGAACATATCATATTGTTAATGAATTCAGAAAGAGATCACATTGGAGAGAGATTCTTTTAAAATATCATTAGATTAGTTTCCTCCCAACACTTTGAGATTGAAATGCAATGCTAGTAGATGATAGATTAATGAAGCGGTGCGAGTTCATTCATCATTTCTGTGATGTGAAGCTGTAGTATGATGTGATGTTGATGATGAACTGAACATGACATGATCACAGATCCAGCAGAAACTGAAGTCAGAAGGACTGCTGGATCATTATTCAGAGGTCTTTACAAAGCTTTGATTTCATTCCCAGTTTCACAGATTGAGTCTGTTTTTTGTGATTATTGTTGAGTTTGCAGCGTTTGCTGCTCCTACTGTGATTCTTCTTCAGATCATCTGTGCAAGAAGAGCTGGTGAGTGTTTGAGATGATTCACATCGATCTTTAATAATCTGAGAGCTCAGTAATGATTTAGTGTTGAATTATTTTGCAGGGAGGAAGAACTCACAGCACCAGAGGAAATAGTGATGAATGCAATATTACAATAAAATACTCTCTATAAATATCAGACCAGATTACAGCAAGATTTATCTTCATCTCAATGATATTATGGATATTTGCATGCAGCTTTCAAGGATATTTGCTCCATATACACATAATACAGTACATGGTAGTTTTCTAGCCTTGAGTTATCTAATCCTTGCATTAAACTTTTTATAGAGGCTTTTTAAATGTTGTAATGGTCCATTTTAACTGATGATGCAACACGTCTGTTAATTATCATATTACATATTTACAGATGTATATTTTTTTATTCATTCACTGATCATTTAAATCCAGAGACAAGTCCTTACTTATGAAAATGTAAGATTTTTTCTGTATTAGCTCTCTGTGTAAACTCTTGATTACAAACATCTCAGAAATTAAAGGAAAAACGCACTATGTATTTTCTCATGTTATTTTCCCTCCTCTCGACGCTTCACACTCCAGTCCAGCGGGGGGCGCTGTTTGAACCACCATTAACCCTCAGAGGAAGAAGATTAGTTTCACTAGTGGTGGAGAGATGAAGCTTCATGAAGCTTTTGAAGCTTTGCAGCCAGATGTGTTGAAAAGTGCTTCATTTCTGGAGGCTTTGAATGCAGGCGAGCGCCACCTGCTGGTCGATGCCAGTAACCTGCAGCAAAACATTATCAGGAGTGTGACAGCGTTAAAATGTGTGCTACATAGTTCAGAAAGACTTGATACAGTAACACACACTCTCACACAGTAAACACATGTAAAATAATAAATAAACTCTTTGAAGTTTTTATAATGTCTCATAATTGTGTAACTTATTATTTGTAAATCAGCGGTCTCAAAGCTCTTCAGTTTAGCTCCAAACAGCTCCAACTCTCTTTATCTGTTATTGGTATTTCATCCTCTATAGATAACCATACGCTTAACAATGGAATTTAGTCTGTAGATGCATTAATTAGCATTTCCTTCCATTGTGAATGTGACCCCCATATGGCATCTGCTCATATAACATATCCTGTGAACTTATGAAGCTTCCGGCTTTGCTACCGTTAGGACGTTCTTGCTTACTGTTCTGCGCTTTGCTCCCTATTTCTGTACTCTCAGGGGGCGCAGTCGTCCTCGCGGTCGAGTTCACACAACACGATTTTCAAATTTGTCTTAAAACCCAAATACTAAGAATTAACGAATGAATTAATTGGGTTATTTCAAATTAATTGTTATATTTAAGCATTACAACAACACTAGCTACGTATAATACATAGTAGGACCATTAACAGGGATGTGCATGAGTTTTCTGAAGTGGCAATGATGACTGATAATGTAACCAGAGTTCGGTCATGATTGTAGCCTATGTGTGATGCTACTTTTTGTTGACTTCGAAACTTAGTAGCAACTCTAAAATAGTCAGATAGGGAACTTTAATTGAACGCTGTTTATTTTAGCCTATACATACGACATAATCTTTGGCAGTATTCAGCGCATATGAATGCACTAGATGTGTTTATTGTAGCAGCACGGACACACATTCACTGGGATGAGAACGCAAAAAGCACAAAAGCACAGCACAAAAACTTTCCAAAGTTGGTGCAGCCAAGTGATTTTTACTTGCAGCCTGATCTGGATTTTCTTCTGGAAAGCATTCCCATGGTTGTGCCATTCTGGGATGACAGTGATGGACTTGGACTGAGACATATGGGACAGAGCGTGGCAAAGTATCTCAACTCTCAACCATTTCATCTTTTGTCCGAATGCAAAGGGTTGGGAGGTTACAGGAACAGCTGGTATGCATTCCAGTTAGAGTAAAGAGAGCTCCTTACGGCCGGCCTGTGGAGATATTCTCTGTCCCTGGGTATCAGTTCAACCAACCCGAATAGTATGACTCGGATAAAGGGCTTCCTCGGGTTGGCCCCAGTCAGAAGTACCAGTGTGGGAGACGGTGCTCCTCCTCCTCTGGATATTTGGTTCTGAGAAGTCCAGCAGCTTCGTGTATTGAGAGTTTTCCCACTAACAGATTGCTTGGAGACCAGTTGTGATGTAATTGGGGAGGCACTGACAAAAGTGGTCTTAGGTGACCTCTACCAGAGGAATGACCAGCTTCCAGTGGAAAGTTTGCGGGGCCCAGATCATCCAATAGGGAGCTTGGTTGACTACTGAAATATAACCCAATTCACCAAGGACTTGTTGGAGAGGAAGGGGTTTGGGTATCCAAATTGAAAAACTAACGGAATGCATAGTCGATATAACAAACTGGATGACGAGTAATTTCTTACTGCTAAATTCTGAAAAAACAGAGGTGTTAATTATCGGACCTAAAAACCCTGCATGTAATAACCTAGAACATTATCTAACACTTGACGGCTGCTCTGTCAATTCTTCTTCATTAGTCAGGAACCTAGGTGTGCTGTTCGATAGCAATCTGTCATTTGAAAGCCATGTTTCTAGCATCTGTAAAACTGCATTTTTTCATCTCAAAAGCATATCTAAATTGCGACCAATGCTCTCAACCTCAAATGCAGAAATGTTAATTCATGCGTTTATGACCTCAAGGTTAGACTATTGTAATGCTTTATTGGGTGGTTGTTCTGCACGCTTGATCAACAAACTACAGTTGGTCCAAAATGCAGCAGCTAGAGTCCTTACTAGAACCAGGAAGTATGACCATATTAGCCCGGTTCTGTCAACACTGCACTGGCTCCCTATCAAGCATCGGATAGATTTTAAAATCTTGTTAATTACTTATAAAGCCCTGAATGGTTTAGCTCCTCAGTACTTGAGCGAGCTCTTATCACATTATAGTCCTCCACGTCCACTGCGTTCTCAAAACTCTGGCCGTTTGATAATAACTAGAATATCAAAATCGACTGCGGGCGGCAGATCCTTTTCCTATTTAGCACCCAAACTCTGGAACAGTCTACCTAACACTGTTCGGGAGGCAGACACACTCTGTCAGTTTAAATCTAGATTAAAGACCCATCTCTTTAGCCTGGCTTACACATAACACACTAATACGCTTCTATTATTCAAATCCGTTAAAGGATTGTTAGGCTGCATTAACACCGGGAACCGGGAACATTCCCCATAACACACGATGTACTCGTTACATCGTAAGTAGAATGGTATCTACGCTAATATTTGTCTGTTTCTTTCTTATTCTGAGATCACCGTAGCCTCCAGATCCAGTCTGTATCCAGATCAGATGGTGGATCAGCACCAAGAGATGACCTCTACAGCCCTGAACGTCAGCGGAGATCAGGACACCTAGATGACCCCCAGAGACAGATCCCCAGTGAAGACCTCGTCACCTAGACGGCCATCAGGACGAGACCACGGGAATCAGATAAGCCCTTTACACAATCTGACATGGCTGCGGTTGGAACTGAACTGCGGGTTTGGTCTGGTCAGAGGAGAACTGGCCCCCGACTGAGCCTGGTTTCTCCCAAGGTTTTTTCTCCATTCTGTCTCGGAGGGAGTTTTGGTTCCTTGCCGCTGTCGCCTCTGGCTTGCTCAGTTGGGGACACTTAATTTCTAGCGATTATCGCCGATTTGATTGCACAGATACTATTTAAACTAAACTGAGCTAGACAATGACATCTCTGAATTCAATAATGAAATGCCTTTAACTGAAAATTGAGTGTTTAATCTTATCATTATACATTACTGACACTCTATCCTCCAATTTGATACTGTTAAGTGCTTTGACACAATCTGTATTGTTAAAAGCGCTATATAAATAAAGGTGACTTGACTTGACTATCCCCCCACAGCTTTATGAGAGCAGTACAGATAGTCACTTCTGCTGGACATGATGTCTGTCATTGCCTTGAACTTGGTTTGTCCAAGTTGAAGTACTTCCCAAATGTTACACACTGGGATGAAAGCCGGCACCCTAAGGTCAAATGGAACCGGAAGGATTTCATCGAGCTTCACAAGCCCACAGAAATTCCATTTCGTATAAAGTTGCTCCTCTTCCTTTGGCACCAAAGAAACCTGCACCTGCCGCTGTTTCTCCACCACAGCAGGACCCGACAGAGGAGTTGGAGGAGGTGGCAGAAGATGTTGAGCAAGAGGTGGTCAAATGTATAGTGTGAAACGATGACAGTATAGTGATGACAGATGCAAGTATTACCGGCAGGTGGAGCCAGCTGAAGATGAGTTTCGTCGATTTAAATCCAGAGCTGAGTCATGTCCAGGCCTACCAGACATACTTGCAAAACTGTCATGATCAGTCTGTGAGCACACGTACGTTCGGCAGTTTTAAGAGAACGTGCCAGAGGCTCATGCTCGAAGAGTTAGAATTATCATTTATTTTGCATACTGACTTTCATAATGATATTCATAAAATATAGCATTTTATGACTAGTTCCAAAACAGCCTCCTTTTAGAGCATCTCTTTAAACAGTTCAGTCTGTGTCAACTAACTGAGAATCAACAGCCGTCAGAGTGACTCGAGCCGCTGTGAAATCCACCGGCTGAAGGGAAAATGTTCCATCCTCGGCGTAGGAACCCCTGCTAGAGACGTTCAGCAGGTGCAGAGTTGATGAGAGTCCTGGAACCGGGTTGGGATCCGCTGGTCTATATAAATCTGCTTTAGCTACATCAGGTTCCTCATTCCTGGTCCTGGAGAACCGCTTTACAACTCTAATTAAACACACCTGAATCATCTAATCCAGGTCTTTGAGTTTCAGCCAGGTGTGTGAATGAGGAACCCTGTGTAACATGACCCCAAAGAGGGAAATAATCAGGCAGAAGGCGGTAGTGAAGCCTTAAACATATTTATTCAAAATAAAATAATATAAACATTAACATGTTAAAAGGATGCTGCAGACCATTAATACAATTACCCACACAGAAAAGTAAATAAAAATAAAATAAAATAGAAAAAACAAATAAAACCCGCAGATGGCCACAGGTTACCTAGGTTGTGAAGACAAGAAGGGCATACAAACCAATGTGCTCCCACTGCAACCAAGCTCACGGCAAATCACACTGCAGACCTAAAAGGAAAGGAAAATAAGGTGACCAAACCACCACACCACTGCAATCCACCAGTGAAGGCAACCCCGCAGCCACCGTCAGGTCAAAAGAAATCTACAACAAAAAAACAAAACATACAATAATATTAACAGTGGGTAATGCAAATAGAACAAGTAAGTCAACCCTATAAGATGACTATGATCTATTTAGTCACTTTTTTTGTCTTTGGTGTGACCTCAGTTCTCCCTCAACCAACTCTGGTCCAACATCCAACCAAAAAGGAAAAAAAACACAATCTCAACAATAATTCAACCGAAAATAACGGTAATCGTGCATCCCTGTAAGGAAAACACAATCAATTACTAAAAGAAATATTTTACAATATAAAAGGAAAAGTCACATACCCAAACCATTTTAAAAGAAACTAAACAATCAAGAAAAACATTAAAATAATTAAAAACATTTAAAACTCCCTTTTTAAACCCTATAAATAAAAATAAAGATAATATACCTCTACCATCCGTTATTTTGGGTTATGACACTCGGGTAACCATCCAGCCACAATACTAAAAAACAAACAAAATAACATGATTAATAAAACACGTGTTAAAAACACATGGCCACGCAATCATCGGCTAATAAAACTACTACCTCCTAACGATGCACCGTGTTCAACACTCAACAATGTTCCACTCTTTGACATGTAACTGCACAAACGATCCTTACATTTGGTCTATTGCCACCATGCAACACGTAAACCAGCTTGGATCTGGCGCGACTTCCATTCATAAATCGTCAGCGGAGACCAAAGGGCGGAAATGGAAGAACAGATCTCATCACTTCCTTTTATAGAACTGAAGCTGATGGGATTTGTAGTTCCTGAAACACGCCCCGTTACACCTGCTTCACATAAAATCATTGAAATAAACACTGAATCAATGACACTAACAGTGCACTTGTAGATGGTGCAGCAGCTACAGCAAACCTTTATGCGAAAGGAAAAAGTAGAGTTTCAGTTGTAGAAAGCCAGTTAAAGAAAGAAGCGGAACTGTGATCTGAATGTGTGAGAATTCACAGCGTCATCCGTCCAAACTGGGTTCAGAGATGATCTCAGATCTGTGTGGGTTAAACCAGTGCGGTCAAACTAACTGAGTTCCCACGGCCAGCAGCGACACACTTCTGAAACACTAGAACACAAACCACGACACAAAGAGACACAAGATGACCATCAGAGATGAGACGGAAAATAATGTGTGTCTGTGTGTTGATATGATTCAGTTACGTCTCGTACAAATGTGTGTGAAGACTCTCTGCTTGATCAAGCTGGAGCTGAATATTAATTATTTCAAACTACATTAAAAACGGTTTAATTCATTTTCTAAAAGTGAGTCATGGATAGTGGAAACCTTTTCAGCATCAAACCAGTTTTATGATTAATAACTGAATGATTGTATTTCTAGAGTTTAATGGAATGCAGGAAACTACTGAAAGAGGTGAAACTAACAGTAATGCACTTGTGCAAAAGTATCGCCTGTAGATTGTGTTCAGATCAAATCTGGTTAACAGTTCAGTGAGTTCAGTAAGAGCAAGTTCTGACATGTTTCACAAAATATAAATACTATAAATAACTTTAGCATGATTTAAACACTCAGTCGGTCAGAGGATCAGAGGAAGTGAACGAACACAGGAAGAGCTGATCGTATCTAAAGAAAGAGTTGAGAGCATATAATGAAGAGGAAGACTGACAGAAAGAGAAGATGGCTGATGAGTGTGATCTGTGTCTGCTGGGACTCATCTTTCTCTCTTCACTTCTCTCAGGTAAAGAAATCTGTCTTTTCTCTACAAGACATTTAGTTTAATTAATCTGAGAAAGAATTCATTTCAACATAAAGAACATACTGGATTATTCCTGAATGAACTAAAACTAGACCGTTTCACTCTCAAACATCTGATGCTGAATTATCTTCATATCAAGAGTGTGTTTGTGATTTCAGCAGCTCTCTGATAAAGAAAAATAGCTTCTTCTGGAGAGTGTGTTGTTCACATTAAGTGAGGAAACAACACTGTATGATCTGAATCTTCTGCTTTTCATGCTGCTGTGTTAGAGGTTATCATTTATTAATATATAATATGATGATCACTCAGATGTTCTTGTGTTTCAGGTTCCAGTGAAGTGGATGATGCTCATGTGTTCATCAGTTCTGGTCAAAATGTCCGTCTGTCCTGTAATAATGCTCTTCATGACTGCAAATCAACATATTGGATCTATAACAGATTCAGTCATTCAGCAGCAGTTGAACTGATTAATTCAGGGATAAAGAAGAAAGACACAGAGAGACATGAGAGACTGAGTCTGGGGTCTGACTGCTCTCTGAACATCAACAACATCACAGAAGAAGATTATGGATCTTACATCTGCAGACAATATGTGAATAAACAACAAGGAACTGATGCTCGTGTGTTTCTGCATGTTCTTCACGGTAAGTTTATGATTATATGATCAATTTAAGTTCTTCATTTAAACTTTCATGATGATTGCATGGATTAAAGCAAAAAACAAATCTTCTGACTGAAAGTTTTTCGTCGGCCAAACTCCATTCCACAGCCGTTCCTGTCACACACCCAGTTCTAGAGCCGTGCTTTTCTTCTTGTAATTCGGAGCGCTTGTCCTCCTAATTTAAGAAGTTTAGGAGCACCTTCTAATCAATACAGTTTTTTTCAATTGTTAACAAGCATTGTTCAATACTGTTCACGCAGTCTGCATTACTAACATGAATCTTGACCAAACGGTTGATCTCACCTCCAAAACTCACTCAGACCAACAACACACTTCATACACGTCTCAAAATAAGCTTGTTTCATCATAACACTGCGAACAACTCTCATTCAGAAAACATACATTTCATTCATAACACACTGATCTAAAAAACACTAAAAACAGGGATCATTACATAATCTATGAACTGTTGTCTTTGAAGTTTAAATTCTTTCATTATAGGATAAAATAACTTCTTTTCATTTTACTGACTGTATTACAGCACAAAGAATGAAGGAGAAAATCAGCATTTCTTTACATACCAAAAACAAAAACCCATCAACATTTACCTGTGAAAAATATACACATACAAAATTTACTTGTGAAAAATAAAAACACATAAAATACATATAAAAAGTTGAGAAAAATGTTCATATAAAATAATAATAATAAAAATAAATTCTTACAAAGTAATAATTACAAAAAAACATAATTAGTCCAGTGGTTCTCAACCGTTTTGGGCCAGCGCCCCTACCCATTCTCCAGGTCCCTCACCGCCCCCCATCAAATAAAACAGTCTGATTGTCTTCGCTGAACATTACAGTTGATTATTATTTTGTGTTTATAATGAGGACTGTTATTTTTACAGTACCATTCAAATGTATGGGGTCATTATGATTTTTAACACATTAAGTTAATTTAAGGATAAATTGAGTTGATCAAATAAGACAGTGAAGTACTTTTTTACAGTGAAATATTTGAAAATAAGTGTAATAAGATTAATTTAAGCTTAGTTTTCAAGCATGTTGGTGATTTTCATTACTACAGCTTCAATGATGTTGAGATCTGATATATCTTGCCCCAAATTTAATGAGACTTGATAAAAAAATACCCTGTTTAGACTATATCCACAGGGACATTAAACAAACAAAAACAAGATTTTAGTTTGTTCTTCTGTTCCTGGAACTCTTGAACACCTTTTACTGCTGTCATGTATGGATGTTTTCAATTAGCTTTCAGTGAAAAATAACAATATTTATCCCTTAGTTTTAGAAAATACCTTTTTTTTTAAGAATATTGAATTTCCCTTTTTTCTGACATAGTAGACATGGTAATTTTGGTGGGTAAATACCACATTTACACTTGAAAATGGAAGAAATATAAACCCTCTTTTAATATATTTCATAAATTCTGCATGTGACAATATTTCAAAGTTTGCTTAAAAATACTTCAAAGTACAACCCCAATTCCAGAAAAGTTGATATTTATTGTAAATGCAATAAAATCAAGAACCTGTGATTTGTTAGTTCTCTTTAACTTTTATTTAATTGACAGAAGTACAAAGAAAATATTTCCAATGTATATATACACTGCCATCAAGATGACGTCTTTCATGGGAAGTCCATGGTTATTAGATCAAGACAATGCCAGGTCTCATTCTGCATGTGCTACAACAGCATGGTTTCACAGACACATGTGCATGTGACCGACTGGCCAGCTGATCTGTCTCCTGTTGAACATGTGCGGCCCATCACGAAAAGAAGAATCAGACAACGATGACCACAGACTGATGGCTATCTGACGTCTTGTGTCTCGTGAGATTGGGCAAAATTTTGCTCTCAAACTTTTAAGAATAAATGCAAACTCACTGCAGAAAAGATTTGTTTCAAAACCATTAAATCTTACTGACCTTTTTTGAATGGTGGTATAGGCTGTTTTATTTATAATATATATCTTCAAAGCATGTATTTTAACCCATATACAACACTGAATGGCACATGGTGTAACGGGGCTGACGAGACGTGAGATGTGCGGATCCATGTGCAAGCTTTTATTTAAAGGCATGGTCATAAATACAGGCAGGGTCGAAACAATGGCAAACAGGTATGGCAGAGACAAGACAAAGAGTAATCCTAGGACAAGCGTGGGTCGACGATCGTCGAACAGTATTCAATGGGGCAGGGCAGAGAGATAATCCATGTACACGAGCTAGAATCCAAGAGAGGTGCAAACAGTGTCCAAACAGCAAGGCAAGGGTTAATCCAGGGAACACGGGCTAGAAACAAACACGGGAAAACAGGCAAGACAAGACTAAGTCAATAAACTGGGCTCAGAGTCGCTATCGCTGGGAGAGTGATAAACACTATACAATACTTGGCAGTGAGGGACAAGAAGTCCAGGGTTTATATAAGGCATGTAATCAGTGTGTGCATAGGATCAGGTGTGCGTGTGATTAGTGCAATGAATGATGGGAAATGCAGTCCAGTGTGAAGTATGGTGTGAGAGTCAATGTGGTGAGCGAGTGACCTCTGGTGGTGAATGAACGGAAGTGCAGGGACAGGATTCGTGACACATGACATTTGATTTGACTGGACTTGAAATATTATCATAAGTTTCCCAAGAAGAAAAAAAGCCACGTGAATATAAATTAGGCTACATTTACGTGCGTTGAATAAACTCTTTAGAAAATTCTCAATCAGTAAACAAAAAGCATTTATATTATTTTTCTAAACAAGAAAAAACATCTCGTGCTTTATTGTGTCTAAATGCGTGTTGGTTTCACGGAAGTTCACCCGCTGCGCTTCAGAAAGGCGAGCGAGCACTGAAGTAAAGAGTCGTTGCTCTGGAAATGATCCACAGTCTAGAACACAAAAGTGGCTTTCATTTTCAGACGTTTAATGAGGCTCAGAGGTGCCATGAGTGCAATTAAACTCATAGATTCATGTGGAGATTCATGTTTTAAATAGAACATTTTGAATATAGAAATATTAAATGAATTAAATAACTGAAACGAAGCGCTAAAAATGAAACTGAAACCGCCAGCAGGTGGCGGCAAGACACTGATTTTATCACTGAATCATTCATTCAATTGATTCGTTCGAACGGCTGTTTCATTCAGGGATGAAGCGAGTGACCGTCTTTATGAATCACTGACTCATTAGATTCGTTCAAAAACGCACTTTCCTTCATGAATGAAACACCGCTGTGTTTGCTTTTAGAGATGCAGCGGCTCAGCTGTTACTTTATCTGGAACTATTTTCATTGATGATATAGAGCAAAATCATGCAGTACTTGTTTATAAAAACTTGTGTGTTTCCTCTGCAAAAAAAGAAAAAAAAAAAGAAGTCCATTAAAGGTAAAATCAATTTAAATGAATTTGCCCTTACGAAAATTAACCATGGTTTTACTATAGTAAAACTGTAGTTAACCATGACTGTAGTACCCGTGGTTTTTTGGTGCAAACCATGGTTTTACTATAGTTATATTGCAGTAATACTATAGTAAAACTGTAATAAACTATGACTGTAGTAACCATGGTTTTAAAAAAATTATGGTTTTAAACCACAAATTAACTATGTGTTACCATAGTTTAACCATGGTTTTACTAAAGTATTTCAAATTACATTTAAGCCTAGTTATTCAACAAACATCTACAAAATAAAAACAGAATGACACGTTACTATTCTATGATACAGGCTTTATTATAGCAGTTACATCATCTGAAACAAAATATTGTTGTCACATGTCAAAATTACATTTACATTTACAGCAGACGCTTTTATCCAAAGCGACTTACATTGCATTCAAGGTACAGTTTTTTTAACATTTTATCAGCTCTTGCTTTCCCTGGGATTCGAACCCATGATCTTGGCGTTGCTAGCGCCATGCTCTACTATTTGAGCTACAGGAAAGCTGAACTATGCTTTCGAACTATGATTCAGAACTATGAACTATAACTTTATTTAAAAAATAAGTGATAAAGTGATAAAGCACTGCAGTGGTAGAGATGGTTTTCTGCTAATTTACAAAATAAAAATAGCAAATAGTTTCACTGTAATAATGCATTATCTCTATAGAAATTAATTACATGTTGCACAAATAAACATGACTTCGTGTTCACACACAACATTATACCGCCGACCTCTTTAACAATATCTTATGTAGGGCTGCATGCAACTAACACATTTTTTTGATAATCAATTTATTTGTAATTTTTTTAATTAATACTAGTAATTGGATGACAAATAAATAAATAAATAAAATATATACATAATTTTTTAATTAAGATCATTTTAATTCATTATTTTAAAGAATGTAATTTCACATCCTGTCTATGAAAACAAATATAAAGAATGTCTCAATGTCGGCTCTGCTGTTCATTATAAGCATTAAAGTGTTAAAATACAAACATTACATTCTAAACCTAAAAACAACAGATTGCTTGTTATTTTGAAACAGAATTGAAAACAATTTAAACAAAAAAACACAATGTTAACTTGTAAGAGGTACGAAGAATAAACACAATCATTCGTCTGAACAGAGCAATTATATTATATTATATTAATGGACAGTTCCAACAATAGTGCCTTTACTGTTACTGCTCTCATAAATATGATTACTTGTGTTACATGTAGGGCTTTAAACCTACACTTAATTTCTAGCAAAAAAATATTTGTAATGTGTATTTTAGTCAGAATTATGAGCGGTCTGTTTGTTTTGATGCACTATTCAAATTCGTTGATGATTATTTTAATTATCGATTAGTTGTTGCAGCCAGGCCTAGTTTTATACGACCTGTAAACACAAGCCCAACACAGACAGATGTGTGCAGTCCATCGCATTAACAACCTTGATTACAATATCAATAACGGTAAAAAAGGTTCTTTCAGTGGAAAAGTTTTACACATACTACAAAATACATTCACAAGAAATGAGAAGTACTTTAAAGAATGTTTAAATGATATCAACTCACGAGAAGATTTCAGTCATTTCAAGCCTAAAGCAAGCTGATTTATTCTACACCGAGTCACCTCATGAGGCCCGATGAAGGCCAGATGAATCCTCCACACTTTTACTTGGTGAAGGAAATGCCCCTCTTTTCAAAAACGTCTCATGCTGCATACATGGCAGTAGTGGTCAGTATGAAGTCTATCATATAGTCCAGTAGGTTACAGTCCACCTTTGGTTTGGTTGTCTTGATCCTCACCCCATATGGTACACTTCTACACAATATTAATAAACAGCTTGCTGGAATACTCAGTTGTTATTGGTCAGTTGCACACTCGTCTACACTCTTAAAAAAAGGTGACAGAAAGAACCAAAAAGGGGGTTTCGCGGCGATGTCACAGAGAAACCTTTTTTGGCAGGTTAATGTCAGTCCCTCATCATCCACTACTATCCACTATCCACTATAACTGCCACTGCTGGTTCAAAGAGTTCCCGCTTTCACAGTCCTTCTGCTGAATGGTTGAGGCTGGGTACATAGCATCCTGTAAAAAAAACATAAAAAACAACCTCTCATTAGTTTCTTAATTTTAATAGGTTTAGCACAGATATAATGATGCAAAACGACAAACAACAATAATGGAAAGGTATTTTTAAGCTGAACAGCAGTCAGAATAGAAACAAAATCAAAGCAAATGAAAGTATTTTGTAAGTTCATGCATCCATCTATTCACTCCAAACCACTTATCCTCTCCAGGGTCTCGGGGGCTGAAGCCTATCCCAGCATCTTGGACCACCAATCCATCCAATTAATGGTATTTAAGCAATATAGTAACAATTATACAGTAACTGTCAAGATTTTGGAAACATTACAGTGTTTTGGGAAAAAAAAATATCTTCTGCTCACCAAGTCTGCATTTATTTTATCAGGAATACAGAGAAAATAGTAATATTGCAAAATATAATTACACGTTAAAAAGAACTGTTGTCTATTTGAATATATTGTAAATTGTAATTTATTCCTGTGATCAAAGCTGTATTTTCAGCATCATTACTCCAGTCTTCAGAGTCACATGATCTTCAGAAATCATTCTAAGATGCTGATTTGCTGCTCAAGAACATTTCTGATTATTAAAACAGTTGAAAACAGTTTTTGCTTCTTAACATTTTTGTGGAAACGGTGATACCTTTTTCAGGATTCTTTGATGAATAGAAAGTACAATTAACAACATTTATTAAATGTATTAAACAATTTAGTAAATAGAAATCTTTTCCAACATTATAAATGTCTTCACTGTTACTTCTGATAAATGTAATACACCCTTGATTAATAAAAGTATTAATTTCTTTATTTTCTTACCACAAATGTTTGAATGGTATTGTTTCCATAATAATGTTAAGCAGCAAAAACTGTTTTCAACAAAGGTAGTAATCAGAAATGTTTCTTGAGCAGCAAATCAGCATCTTGGAATGATTTCTGAAGATCATGTGACACTGAAGACTGGAGTAATGATGCTGAAAATACAGCTTTGATCACAGCAAAAAAATTACATTTTAAAAAGCATGCACAGACAAATCCAAATTAAACCTTGTGGCTCGTTACGATACATTGATGTCCTAAGACACGAAACGATCGGTTTGTGCGAGAAACTGAACAGTATTTATTTCATTTTTTACCTCTGATAAACCTCAATGTCCAACTGTTACAATATCCGGCGCTTGACGCATCACCCTGCTCTGGCACATAGATATATATACATAGATGCCTCATTAACGACTGTTTCTATGGGCTGCTATATGTAAGGATCTATGTATATGTCTATGTATATATATCTATGTTCCAGAGCCGTTGACGCATCACGCGCCGGATGTTGTGGATGAGCTCAGGAGAGTTGGACATTGCCTGTATCAGAGGTAAAAATGATATAAATACTGTTCAGTTTCTGACACAAACCGATCGCTTCGTGTCTTAGGATGTCAATGTATCGTCATGAGCCGCAAGGTTTCATTTGGATTTGTGTGTGCAAGGTTTTTCTCTCAAAGTTTCTGTGCCCATTGATTGGCATTATAGGACTGACAGACTGCAACGGTTTGAGTTAAAAATCTCCGTTTGTGTTCTACTGAAGAAACAAAGTCACCTACATCTTGGATGCCCTGGATGTAAGCAGATAAACATCAAATTTTCATTTTTGGGTGAACTATCCCTTTAAATGATAATATTTTACAATATTTCTGTTCTTACTGTATTTTTAATCAAATAAATGCAGTAGTGGTGAGCAGAAGACTTACTTAAAAAACACATTCAAAAAACATTTTAAAATATCATATCAACCTCTAACTTTTGAACAGTAGTGTCCTGTATGTTTGAGGTTTTACTTACTAGTCACATGGTTCATAGCGACTTAGAGATGTTGTCCGACAGGAGACTCTGCGCTCCTCTGCTGCACGGCCATCATAATCTAGAAACATAATATGCAATTTATCACAGAGCCAACGATATTTAGCTTTATTTAAAGGAAGCAAGCTAGAGCAGAAGTGAAACGCAGAAAAGAAAACAGTACATACACACACACACACACACACACACACAAACAATTTCTTAAAATAAAATTATTAATGTTCATGTATTTAGGTTTGTGTCACTATCTTTCAAAACCTTCCTTTAATGAACTGTAATATAACAGATGCATGGTGATATAAGATAATATGTTGTGAAAAAAAAAGCATATGAATGCATATTTCTTCTATGCTCACCTGTGTTTCCTGCATTTCTGTCAGCAGCTCCCTTCAGAAATTTTGAAATCTTGGAGCTTCTCTTCCTTTGTAGAAAGATTATATTATCACTCCTGAAACCACAGAACAATTTTTTTTTTTAAATTTATTCATCAGTATTTGGTTACCATGAAAGATCAAAGCACTTTTGAACTAATGTTAGATTCAGTTAATTCGTGCTTCTGTAAGTGGCGTCACCCATTAACAGTACAGCGGGTATTTTAGGTTAAATAAGTTAGACAACTTCCAATAAACCATTGACAAACTGACAGCAAACCCTTTACAAAGCTATCAAAACCTATCATCTACACATAAAGATGTGATTAAAAACCCAAACTTTCATAAATAAGAGCTCAAGCTTCAGAGTTATAACATACCTCGTCTGAAAACAGATGCTAGCGGACTTTTTCGAAGACTGTAAAACATTTCTGTGAAGTAAATATTCAACAGAAACATGTCAGTTACATGTAAGAAAGTGTCTGGAAGTTGTGTGTGATATTTGTGTGATTTTAGGGACTAAACTCATCTGAAAGCAGTGAAAACAGCAGCGAGAGACGGAGATTTACTGTTCGTCAGTTACAGTGTTGCGCACCGTTTCCATGGAAACTCCCTCCGCTGCAGCGTTTGAATGAGCGCGCGAATTCAGCACGCGAGTCCGTTTAAACACGTCACAGTCATGCAGCATTCATAAACCTCTTAAAATCTTTCTTTAAATCGCGAATTTGAAACTCATTTTGTAGTTCTACGACCAATACATTGGTGCAAAATGTATGATAGTGGGATAAAATCAAAATAAAAAATATATATATATTTTAAGATTTGTATCACTTTTGTAAAACATGATTTTTATACTAAACATTGCTTTTGCTAAATAATTAGCCTAATACATTTTTTGAGTCATGCAAAACATCATTAAAATAGGAGTAAAAAGTATAAAAGGACTGATCTACTGGTCTTTTTTAATTAAAAAAGCACCACAACACTATTTATAACTAAACATTCATGCTTTATTGAGCTTTAATTGAACACAACTAAAAGAAAATGAGTCTGGAATGAGTTCTGGACCAAGCAGCTAGGAACATTTAGCTCACTTGATCTCACTTTCCAGAAAAAAAAATATTTACAAAATGTTGATTGTGAAGAACCATTAAATAGTCTAAAGAACCTTTTGTGCAATGGATAGGTTCTTTTGGATATTAAAGGTTCTTCATGGAAACATACACCCTGCCAAATAACCATTTTTTAAGAGTGTATTTTTTGTAATAACTGACAACACATTTGCCAAATTTGATTGTTTCATTTTCAGAAATCATGAGATTAATTATGATTATTTTATTGAGCCCTATTTTTTTTTTTTAAGAGTAAGAAATAACTAAATCTGTAGTTAATACTGTTGAAAAACCATGGGTTATTTTGTAATGGTTCCACTAAAAATGCTGTGGTAAACCATAGTTCATTTTGCAATTACTATGTTTTTCTACAAAAACTATAGATAAATCATGGTTACCGCAGTTAAACCATGGTTTATTTTGTAGTTACTATGGTTTTACTACAAAAACCATAGTTAAACCATGGTTACTACAAAAAAACCATGGTTAATTTTCGTAAGGGTAAACTTATTGTAAAAGATGAATCTGCAGAAGATGGGTCAAGAATAGCTCCATAATTGTTCAAAGTAAAAAAAAATAGTTTTAATAAATAAAGAATTTGTAAAAATCAAGGAAATTTCTCTGGTATTTCTGTCTTTTTGCTGTATCAAAAACAAACCGAACCATGACACCACTGTATCGTATCGAACCGAGCTGTGAATTTTGTGAACCGTTACACCCCCCTCCCCCCCCCACACACACAAACACATACACACAGACACACACACACACACACACACCTTGTATCCTCTTGTTAAGTATTTTTAACCTCTTAAGACCCTGCGGCCTCATATGAGGACAGTATATTTCAGTGAATTTCTCTGAGACTGTACATGCCACAGTTTTAAGTCTGGATGTCGTGGTACGGAGCACATTCAGGGCTCTTCAGAGATAATAAATGATTGGATGTTTCACCGTGACCTCCCTCTCCTTGGTCTTCAAACATGTCTGAAATTAATTTAGTGACACTCTTATGGAAATGTGATAATATTTTGAAATTATCATTTAAATCTGTCTAATTTTGAAACTGTCTGCCATAAATCAACATCTCAGGGAAATGTTATGGGGTTTCAAATCAAAATATGATTTCTGTTATGAAACAGGACGTTGATTTCGTACATGTCCTCATATGAGGACACCGGGACTAAAAGCATGTTTATTACGCATTTTGGGAGACATAACAAATGAATAGGGAGAGAAATTATATTTCGATATTCTATGAAATTTTATATATAATGGAAATTGTGTCAATTATTACTCCCATTATTACACTTATTTTTTCATTACATGTTGCCCCAAAAACACATAAATATGCAAATTAGATTTAGTTTATAGATACTGTAACATGGCTGACGAGACGTGAGACGTGCGGATCCATTCGCAAGCTTTTATTAGGCAGAGACGTGGTCGTACAGGCAGGGTCGAAACAATGGCAAACAGGCATGGCAGGGACAAGACAGAGTAATCCTAGAGCAAGCAAAGGTCGATGATCGGCAAACAGTATCCAGTGGGCAAGGCAAAGAGATAATCCAGGGAACACGGGCTAGAATCCAATACGGGGTAAACAGTGTCCAGACAGCAAGGCAAGGGTTAATCCAGGGAACACGGGTAGAACAAACACGGGGAAACCCATCAGGGGCTTGGTAGAGTTGCTACGGCTAGGGGAGCGGTAAATGCATACAATACTCGGCAACATGGGAGAGAATGTCCAGGGTTGAAATAGTGTGTGTGATTAGTGTGTGCGTGGGATCAGGTGTGCGTGTGATTGATGCAATGAGTGATTGGTGACAGCTGTGATCAGTGTTGGATGATGGGAATTGGAGTCCATGTGATGTGTGGTGTGCAAGTCCATGTGGTGAGCGGGTGACCTCTAGTGGAGGGTGAATGGAAGTGCAGACTAGATTCATGACAGATACACTGTATATAATGAGAAAACCCGTTTATGGCCATTTTACACACATTATGCAGAAAGAAAAAAGGTACATCAAATCATTCTATTATAACAGTTGAGAATCATCTTTATACGAAGTTTGGTAAAAAAAAAAAAAGAAATCTTGAAAACTAAAAATGTATTCAAATCAGTTGTTTTTGCCTATGCATGTTCATTCATGTATTTTTTTTTTTTTAGGAATTTGAGTCCCGATGTACTCTACGGAGGACATAGATATTTCATTCATAAGATATGCTTTTTTTTTTTTTTTTTACATTATTTTTAATGCTCTAAACAATGTAAAGACATGGAAAAACTATTTTTCCTAAAACTTTTTTCTCGGGTCTTAAGAGGCTGAAGTCAAAAGTTTATCATCTTGTTATGTCTTAACTTAATACTGAACACAAAGAATAAAACACAAATTAAAACAAAGCTTAAGCATTTGAACACTTCATTTGAAATTAAATGTATGTTTTTACTCAAACATTTCAGAATGAACCATTTTTTTTTTCATACACATTACACAAATCTACACAGGATTGTCAAAACACAAAATATACTAAATTTTAATAAAATGTACTTTTCCTATTTAAGTAGCAAAGACATAAAAAAAAAAAGTCTATCATCCTTAATTTGGAAGCGAAAGGCTAAAGCTCTTTGTCCAGGTGTCGATCATCATCTGTTTCAGGCTGAAAGCTGAAGAAGGACGTTTTCCTGGTCTTCCTCTTTCAGTTTGAGAAAGCACGGCTCTTCCACTAAACCTTTGAAGACTTCTGGTTGTTGCAAAGCCATCCGACAGCAGTGCAGACAGGGTTCTTCTGTTATCTGTGGCTTCTTCTTGAGAGAAGTGTACAAATGTTTCCTGAGAAAAAATAAAGTTCATTTGCAGTCAAATGACCGAGAGAGAGAGAGAGAGAGAGAGAGAGAGAGAGGGATAAAGAGATACCTTTTAACTGCAGTATTCTCTAACAGGTTAAATCATATTTGTATGAAGGGAAATGCACACGGAGGGGAAAATTACAATGTTAACAGATCATCATTTGGAACCAAGTCCATATATTAGCATTGTTAACCCTTTATCAATAGACAGACAACCGATTGCCTGCCTCATATTCAAGTGCTTTGGACAGTCACTGCAAAAAAAGCAGTAAATTAAATTCAGCATTTGACAGGATGTCAAAAATGTCAAATGCTGAGAGAAAACACAACAGTCAGGGTCAAAAACACTGTATATTTCTCTTATAATCTAAACAGTACCTTCAGAATAAAGTTGATAGTAAAGTCAGCTGTTTGTAGTATGAGGATGTGCAGTGCTTGCATCACATCGCATGCAGTGTCTGTCCAATCAGAGACGCTGACACAGAACATGTGCATGTAAGGATGTTTACCCGGGGTTCAGTAATGTACAGTGTAAAACAGCAGCATATGAAAACCCAGGATTAATCGTCATCCGCAGGTAAATTATATTCTGTGTGAAACATGAAGCAAGATAAACCAGTATTCAGTTTACCTGTGGTTTACTTTCACCCGGTGTTAACTATTTCATGTGTGAAAAGCCCTCATGTTTTTCATTCTAATTAAAAGAGAAGCTGATATATTTAACGATTTTTTTTATTTATTTTCCCTTTCTTTTTCTTACCATCAACATGAAGATCCCGCAATCAATAGAATAGCTCGTGGACATTCTAAAACAAAAGAATATTATTAAGTTATTTCTGGAAAAGACATGACAGCTATAACATCACACCATCTGTATAAGCCTCACAAAACTAACCTTGTTTTCAGTCCGCTTCCACCGGCAATTGGTATGATTCTGCTTGTCAATTTACTGCAACAAAATCAAACAGATTTAATAATAACCATAAAAAATTGCATAAGATAGCCAAGTTTCACTGTTCTAAAGCAAAAGTTACCACTGACAATGCAGAAAAACTGAGCAGCGGAAACTGTTGTTATTAATATCCACAAACCTGCACTGAAATCAGGTTCTGCTCTGTGTTGTCTGCTAATAACCCGACTGCGAGTGATGAGCATTACTGTGTTATCAGTGAGAAGCTGCAGACGGAAATCCGTCGTAGCATCAGAAGACTGAACACGGAGCAGTTTTTCCGTGAGTGTCCCGGAGCGGAGTGATCACAGACTGCTTACAGCGGAGAGAGGAACGTGCTTTCACTGCAGGCTTCGATCACATCCAGATCTCCAGATCCAGATTCACTCAGCAGGCGGAACACACCTCGTCTGGCCTCAATTTAAGACCTATTCAAACTACAATTAACTTAGTGCGACGAAGAACTTTGATCCATGTGATTGAAGAGTGTGTGATGTGTGTTATTTTGTGTTTCAGTCTCTTCATCTTCATCATCCTCACAGACTGAGATCAGTGCAGGCCGCTCTGTGACTCTCTTCTGTCAGCTGTATTCATATTCAGATGCTGGAGTCTCTTGTGATGATTGGATCCGTTCTGAGGGAATTGAGCTGTTCTGGGTGAATCAGGCTGGTGTTAAACTGAAGATATCAGACTCCAGATATCAGATATCAGCATCAGATCACTGTAACATCACTCTGACTACAACACTCCTGAATGAAGATCACAACAGAGAGTGGAGATGCAGTGTTACTCACAGAGATCGAGTCCAGAGCTCAGTCACATATACTGTCAAGAGTTCAGGTCAGAAAACAATCTCATGATCAGTTACTGAAGAGTCTCTGTTAGATCTGATAATATAATGATGCTAGAGTTATCTTGTGTGTTTACTAATTAAAACATGATAATCATATTCTACAGTTTGATTAATCTGAACTAACATTCATCTTCACAGCTCGAGATGATCCAGCGTCACCAGTGATTCCAGTCCACAACACAAAATCAACTACAACGACACCAATAACTTCTACACAAGGTACAGACAAACAATGATCTTTCACTGTTCTGAGTTTCACTGGATCCTCTCTTGTTCATGTTAATAAATGCATGTAATCACTTACATTTAAATCAAAAGAGTTGTTTAATTAAATAAAGTTTAGAAGGAAAGATCTGTTAGTGTTTAAAGTTCAGATATGTACAAAGAGTTTTGTGGTAACCACTTTGCTGAACATATCATATTGTTAATGAATTCAGAAAGAGATCACATTGGAGAGAGAGATTCTTTTAAAATATCATTAGATTAGTTTCCTCCCAACACTTTGAGATTGAAATGCAATGCTAGTAGATGATATATTAATGAAGCGGTGCGAGTTCATTCATCATTTCTGTGATGTGAAGCTGTAGTATGATGTGATGTTGATGATGAACTGAACATGACATGATCACAGATCCAGCAGAAACTGAAGTCAGAAGGACTGCTGGATCATTATTCAGAGGTCTTTACAAAGCTTTGATTTCATTCCCAGTTTCACAGATTGAGTCTGTTTTTTCTCTTGATTGTGTCTATCATCATCTTTCCTGCAGTGATTGTGATTATTGTTGAGTTTGCAGCGTTTGCTGCTCCTACTGTGATTCTTCTTCAGATCATCTGTGCAAGAAGAGCTGGTGAGTGTTTGAGATGATTCACATCGATCTTTAATAATCTGAGAGCTCAGTAATGATTTAGTGTTGAATTATTTTGCAGGGAGGAAGAACTCACAGCACCAGAGGAAATAGTGATGAATGCAATATTACAATAAAATACTCTCTACAAATAACAGACCAGATTACAGCAAGATTTATCTTCATCTCAATGATATTATGGATATTTGCATGCAGCTTTCAAGGATATTTGCTCCATATACACATAATACAGTACATGGTAGTTTACCTTGAGTTATCTAATCCTTGCATTAAACTTTTTATAGAGGCTTTTTAAATGTTGTAATGGTCCATTTTAACTGATGATGCAACACGTCTGTTAATTATCATATTACATATTTACAGATGTATATTTTTTTATTCATTCACTGATCATTTAAATCCAGAGACAAGTCCTTACTTATGAAAATGTAAGATTTTTTCTGTATTAGCTCTCTGTGTAAACTCTTGATTACAAACATCTCAGAAATTAAAGGAAAAACGCACTATGTATTTTCTCATGTTATTTTCAGCAGCTAGAGTCCTTACTAGAACCAGGAAATATGACCATATTAGCCCGGTTCTGTCAACACTGCACTGGCTCCCTATCAAACATCGGATAGATTTTAAAATCTTGTTAATTACTTATAAAGCCCTGAATGGTTTAGCTCCTCAGTACTTGAGCGAGCTCTTATCACATTATAGTCCTCCACGTCCGCTGCGTTCTCAAAACTCTGGCCGTTTGATAATACCTAGAATATCAAAATCAACTGCGGGCGGCAGATCCTTTTCCTATTTAGCACCCAAACTCTGGAACAGTCTACCTAACACTGTTCGGGAGGCAGACACACTCTGTCAGTTTAAATCTAGATTAAAGACCCATCTCTTTAGCCTGGCTTACACATAACACACTAATACGCTTCTATTATTCAAATCAGATGGTGGATCAGCACCAAGAGATGATGTCTACAGCCCTGATCGTCAGCGGAGACCAGGACACCCAAAATAACAAAATAACTAAAATATAATAAAATACCTAACTACATAATACTACTATTGTTAGAACTTGCAACAAAATTAAAATAGAAATATAAACTTTTGAACTGCGGGTTTGGTCTGGTCAGAGGAGAACTGACCCCCGACTGAGCCTGGTTTCTCCCAAGGTTTTTTTCTCCATTCTGTCTCGGAGGGAGTTTTGGTTCCTTGCCGCTGTCGCTTCTGGCTTGCTCAGTTGGGGACACTTAATTTCTAGCGATTGTCGCCGATTTGATTGCACAGATACTATTTAAACTAAACTAAAATGACATCTCTGAATTCAATAATGAAATGCCTTTAACTGAAAATTGAAAATTGAGTGTTTAATCTTATCATTATACATTACTGACACTCTATCCTCCAATTTGATACTGTTAAGTGCTTTGACACAATCTGTATTGTAAAAGCGCTATATAAATAAAGGTGACTTGACATCAGGTTCCTCATTCCTGGTCCTGGAGAACCACTTTACAACTCTAATTAAATAGAGTTGTGAATGAGGAACCCTGCTTCACATAAAATCATTGAAATAAACACTGAATCAATGACACTAACAGTGCACTTGTAGATGGTCTGCAGCAGCTTTAGCAAACCTTTATGCGAAAGGAAAAAGTAGAGTTTCAGTTGTAGAAAGCCAGTTAAAGAAAGAAGCGGAACTGTGATCTGAATGTGTGAGAATTCACAGCGTCATCCGTCCAAACTGGGTTCAGAGATGATCTCAGATCTGTGTGGGTTAAACCAGTGCGGTCAAACTAACTGAGTCTCCACGGCCAGCAGCTACACACTTCTGAAACACTAGAACACAAACCACGACACAAAGAGACACAAGATGACCATCAGAGATGAGACGGAAAATAATGTGTGTCTGTGTGTTGATATGATTCAGTTATGTCTCGTACAAATGTCTTGACTCTGCAGTAGTTGCAAAAACTTAATGACTTCGAGGCTCCAGAGAGAGTCTGAGCTCCAGAGTTCATTTATAATGGAAACTTGATGTCTGCAGTCTCTGTTCTGAACTCTTAAAGACTGAACAGCACATGTTTGATTAATGCTGATGTGTGTCTGTTGATGCAGCTGCATGTTTTACTGTGTTAAACAATGACAATGCTGATGACACATACCGACTTTCATAATGACATTCATGAAATATAGCATTTTACGACCAAAACAGCCTCCTCTTAGAGCATCTCTTTAAACAGCTCAGTCTGTGTCACAGCACACAAACCCAACTAACCGAGAATCATCAGCCGTCAGAGTGACTCGAGCCGCTGTGAAATCCACCGGCTGAAGGGAAAATGTGCCGGGGTTTGGTGTTTGTTAATAAAGGACTCTGGATCTGATCTGTTTTCTCAGGACTGGAGAGAGAAAAGCAGCACATTATAATCCATGAGTAGAAACACTTTAGAGACGCTCATGTAGTGTGTGTGAAGACTTTTTGCTTGACCAAGCTGGAGCTGAATACTAATTATCTCAAATTAAAAACTGTTTAATGCATTTTCTAAAAGTGAGTCATGGATAGTGGAAACCTTTTCAGCATCAAACCAGTTTTATGATTAATAACTGAATGATTGTATTTCTAGAGTTTAATGGAATGCAGGAAACTACTGAAAGAGGTGAAACTAACAGTAATGCACTTGTGCAAAAGTATCGCCTGTAGATTGTGTTCAGATCAAATCTGGTTAACAGTTCAGTGAGTTCAGTAAGAGCAAGTTCTGACATGTTTCACAAAATATAAAGCAGCACTTCATTACGCTCAGGTATCGTGTCACTAAATATAAATAATATAAATAACTTTAACATGATTTAAACACTCAGTCGGTGAGGATCAGAGGAAGTGAACGAACACAGGAAGAGCTGATCGTATCTAAAGAAAGAGTTGAGAGCATATAATGAAGAGGAAGACTGACAGAAAGAGAAGATGGCTGATGAGTGTGATCTGTGTCTGCTGGGACTCATCTTTCTCTCTTCACTTCTCTCAGGTAAAGAAATCTGTCTTTTCTCTACAAGACATTTAGTTTAATTAATCTGAGAAAGAATTCATTTCAACATAAAGAACATACTGGATTATTCCTGAATGAACTAAAACTAGACCGTTTCACTCTCAAACATCTGATGCTGAATTATCTTCATATCAAGAGTGTGTTTGTGATTTCAGCAGCTCTCTGATAAAGAAAAATAGCTTCTTCTGGAGAGTGTGTTGTTCACATTAAGTGAGGAAACAACACTGTATGATCTGAATCTTCTGCTTTTCATGCTGCTGTGTTAGAGGTTATCATTTATTAATATATAATATGATGATCACTCAGATGTTCTTGTGTTTCAGGTTCCAGTGAAGTGGATGATGACTCATGTGTTCATCAGTTCTGGTCAAAATGTCCGTCTGTCCTGTAATAATGCTCTTCATGACTGCAAATCAACTGTATGGAACTATAACAGATTCAGTCATTCAGCAGCAGTTGAACTGATTAATTCAGGGATAAAGAAGAAAGACACAGAGAGACATGAGAGACTGAGTCTGGGGTCTGACTGCTCTCTGAACATCAACAACATCACAGAAGAAGATTATGGATCTTACAGCTGCAGACAATATGTGAATAATCAACAAGGAACTGATGCTCGTGTGTTTCTGCATGTTCTTCATGGTAAGTTTATGATTTTGTGGTCAATTTAAGTTCTTCATTTAAACTTTCATGATGATTGCATGGATTAAAGCAAAAAACAAATCTTCTGACTGAAAGTTTTTCGTCGGCCAAACTCCATTCCACAGCCGTTCCTGTCACACACCCAGTTCTAGAGCCGTGCTTTTCTTCTTGTAATTCGGAGCGCTTGTCCTCCTAATTTAAGAAATTTAGGAGCACCTTCTAATCAATACAGTTTTTTTCAATTGTTAACAAGCATTGTTCAATACTGTTCACGCAGTCTGCATTACTAACATGAATCTTGACCAAACGGTTGATCTCACCTCCAAAACTCACTCAGACCAACAACACACTTCATACACGTCTCAAAATAAGCTTGTTTCATCATAACACTGCGAACAACTCTCATTCAGAAAACATACATTTCATTCATAACACACTGATCTAAAAAACACTAAAAACAGGGATCATTACATAATCTATGAACTGTTGTCTTTGAAGTTTGAAGTATTTCATTATAGGATAAGAATAATATCTTTTCATTTTACTGACTGTATTACAGCACAAAGAATGAAGGAGAAAATCAGCATTTCTTTACATACCAAAAACAAAAACCCATCAACATTTACCTGTGAAAAATATACACATACAAAATTTACTTGTGAAAAATAAAAACACATAAAATACAAGTTGAGAAAAAATTCATATAAAATAATAATAATACAAATAAATTCTGAAGTAATAATTACAAAAAAAAAAAAAAAAAACATCATTAGTGTAATGAGGTGTGTGTGCAGTATTGAGTCCAGCTGCTGCAGGAGTTTGTCTGTTCTCTCTGATGTTGGTTTCCTCTGGGTTTCTCCCACAATCCAGAGACACACAGGACAGGTGAACTGGAGACTGTAGTGAGTGTGAAGATGAATGTGTGTGATGGACTGGCCATCTGTCCAGGGGCTTGTCCTGCCTATGACCCAGGAAAGGCTCCAGCCTCCTGACCCTACACAGGACAAGCGCTGGGAAGATGTGTGGAATAGACGGATGGATGGATGTTCAGTACTGTGAGGGTTCTAGTCCTCCCTCTCTGACACTCTTTCTTCCCCACCAGTGTGTCTTCCCTGATCCATGTTTCCAAACAAAATCATTCCAAAGCCATCCATTTATCAAAAGATAACCAAAAAGAAAGAAAGAAGCAAGCAAGAAAGAAGAAGACTAAAAATAGGACATCTAGCTCGCCTTTCAGGTGAAATTGCATTTAGTTGTGTTTGGATATTCAATTTCATAATAAATATTCTGCTAAGATTTAATATTTTTAATATAATTCCTGCAGAAATGGACAGTTTGCCATCGTTCTGATTTGAATGTGCTTCTATCAGTGCTTTCTATGAAAAATGTGCTGAAAATGTCCAGTGTTTTGGAGTATGAGTATGCAGGTTGTGGAGTATGAATGACAAAAGTGTTTGTGGATTTTGAAAAATGCATTTTGTCTGAAAGCAATGAAAAATGATTCACAGTTTGGTCCGCATAGACTTCTGTATCGCTGAATGTGTGAACAGTTTTGAAAATGTGGCTTCAGTATTAAACAATGCTTGTTAGCAACTGAAAAAAACTGTAATAAAAAAATTAATTTGTACTACAGAGGTGGCACGGAAGAACACAAAAGTGGCTTTCATTTTCAGATGTTTAATGAGGCTCAGAGGTGCCATGAGTGAAATTAAATTCATAGATTCATGTGGAGATTAATGTTTTAAATATAACATTTTGAATATAGAAATATTAAATGAATTAAATAACTGAAACGAAGCGCTAAAAATGAAACTGAAACCGCCAGCAGATGGCGGCAAGACACTGATTTTATCACTGAATCATTCATTCAATTGATTCATTCGAACGGCTAATTCATTCAGGGATGAAGCGAGTGACCGTCTTTATGAATCACTGACTCACTAGATTCGTTCAAAAACGCACTTCCATTCATGAATGAAACACCGCTGTGTTTGCTTTTAGAGATGCAGCGGCTCAGCTGTTACTTTATCTGGAACTATTTTCATTGATGATATAGAGCAAAATCATGCAGTACTTGTTTATTGATCTGTTGTATTAAATCAATATCACATTTGCAAACTCCCTTAATAATTAAAAGCCGTCACTCTTTTATCGCGATCTATGGGCGCACAGAAACTGAGAGCGCGCGAGTGAAGCACCTGCAGATGATACATTACTGCGGATCCTGCGGGGATGAGGAGAAGGGTCTAACCGCAGAACCCTATGACGTCACAGCAGTCTGAGGCCGGAAGTGTTACGTCCTCTGTCGTGTGTCATGTGTTCCCGCATCTTGTGTCCATATTTGGTCTTGTTCCTGTCCTTGTTAAGTGTTATTATTAGTTAAGTCTTGTCCAGCTGTGTTTCATCTAATTATCAGTAATTGTCATGTGTATTTAGTTCCTGCCTGTTTAGTTAGATTTCGTCTGGTCTACTCGTTATTCCCCGGTGTTCCTGTCTGTGTGAACCTTGCCTTGTCTTGCCCTGTCCTGATGTCCTCATTAAAGACTATTATTTTGAAGTTACTCCTCGTCTGCGTGTTCCTCGTTCCTCCCTGCTGTGTGCACCGTGACAGGAAGTGGGCGGAGCTATTTTATCCTAATAGGGGATGGGGGCGTGACGTCACTGCTCTAGCGCTGCGGTGGCTGATGGGAAAAATCGCCATTTTGTGAGGCCACTTGTTGCGACGCGCCGAAGAAGTTGAACGTGTTTTAAATAGAATACAGAAATTGAATAAATTGTAAATCAACATATTAAAGTTTAGTATTATTTAAACATTATTTAGTCAAGAGCAGTGAGGGATTTCCTCTGTCTTTTGTTGTTTGATTAACATTAATGACAGACGGCACAGCTTTATTAGGCTGCTGTCACAAGACCTGTCTCATGGATCCAATACTTATACATATGCGTTCGCAACTTAAGACAAAACCGACAATGCTTATGCGGATAACGTTACTCGTTAGGACGACCATTTTGACGTTATTTTGTGTGTATTTGTCCACTTAAGTGTAACAAGCTTTGTTTGTTTGTTCGCAGCGCGCGCTTTGGATGTGACTGCAGCGCACAGAAAAGCGCCTCTGGAGCGCACGAGTACCGAAAGACTTAAAAAGACATGCAAATAATACATTTCTGTGACGATGCAACAATGACCGATTAGGCAATTGACAATTCTGTCAACTATACCGAAACGCGAGCTAAAGTCTTGTATCGCAGCGTGCAGCAGCACTAGATGCGCCGATGTGGAGAGAAGACGCGGTGCAGCTGAATCATTCGCGCTGTTTTCAAATGACTGGTTGTGTGAATTTATTTACTCATCTAACCTACACGCTATACTGAATAAATGTTTTGCAGGAATTTCCCTCATTTTAAAGTCGAAAGCTGCGGGAATATATGCACAATCCCACACCGAAATTCAGGACCTGATTAAGCATAATTCTACTGTACATAGAATTGTGAAACATGACTTTTCCAAAACTTTGTGGGTTTATTTATTTTTCCAAAACTTTACAGGCCTGGAAATTGCTGTTTGCATGACATTTCCAGGTTTTTCATGACCATATATGAACCCTGAATGTGACGATCGGGTGCGGATATCTAAATCAGACAAAAATATAGGTGTGGGTGGTTGGCCATCTTTTCCAGGTACCGTTTTCTTGCGTCCGGTAGAAGTTTGTCTCTGTATAGTACATTTCGTTCTTTTAATCGACTTGTCAACATTGTTTTTCGTGTGGTTGTTTTAAGCCTCGCCCGATGTGGCCTCACAATATGGCGGCGCCCTCTTGTTTACGTCCCAGAATGAAGCCCATTGAAGGTAAAATCAATTTAAATGAATTTAAACTTATTGTAAAAGATGAATCTGCTACATGACAGTAGGCTACATCAGCTGGAATACTTCAAACCAGAGCTGTTTTTGTTTTATATGCTGCCAACACGACACCCCAGAAGATGAGTCAAGTATAGCTCCATCATTGTTCAAAGTCAAAAAATAGTTTTAATAAATAAAGAATTTGTAAAAATCAAGGAAATTTCGCTGACATTTCTGACTTTTTGCTGTATCAAAAACAAACCGAACCGTGACACCACTGTATCGTATCGAACCGAGCTGTGAATTTTGTGAACCGTTACACCCCTACACACACACACACAGACACACACATGTTTGTTTTTGTGAAAAGTGGGGACTCTCCATAGGCTTAATGGTTTTTATACTGTACTTACTGTATGTGCTATTGTCCTACACCAACCCTACACCTAAACCTACCCCTTACACACACACACACACATGTTTGTTTTTGTGAAAAGTGGGGACTCTGTACAACATCAGCGTCTCAGGAAAATGTTATGGGGTTTCAAATCAAAATATGAGTTTCTGTTATGAAACAGGACGTTGATTTCGTACATGTCCTCATATGAGGACACCGGGACTAAAACCATGTTTATTACGCATTTTGGGAGACATAACAAATGAATAGGGAAAGAAATTATATTTCGATATTCTATGAGTTTTTATAAATAATGGAAATTGTGTCAATTACTCCCATTATTACACTTCTTTTTTCATTACATGTTGCCCCAAAAACACATAAATATGCTAATTAGATTTAGTTTATAGATACACTGTATATAATGAGAAAACCCGTTTATGGCCATTTTACACACATTTTGCAGAAAGAAAAAAGGTACATCAAATCATCTTTATACGAAGTTTGGTAAAAAAAAAAAAGAAAAGAAATCTTGAAAACTAAAAATGTATTGGTGTTTTAAAAAATCAGTTGTTTTTCACACAAGACACAACACTGGGAAATAAACCATTCACATCTATGTCGAATTGAAACTCTGCTATCAAAACCTAACAATCGTTTGTCAAAATGTCACTCTGATGACAAAATGATACACAC
Organism: Onychostoma macrolepis; assembly: GCF_012432095.1. NCBI lineage: Eukaryota > Metazoa > Chordata > Actinopteri > Cypriniformes > Cyprinidae > Onychostoma > Onychostoma macrolepis. Next base: position 54,983,955 of record NC_081157.1, on the reverse strand, counting down.
TTGCATCATATGAATACACTTTCAGATTAGTAGCAACACACTAGTGTACTTTATATAAAACACTGCAGTCTTTAATTTTCACTGTTTTTATTCAGTTCATCAGTTAGCATTCTGTGAAGCTCAATGCAACACTTACAGTTTTTGTTCTGTTTTTTTTCCAACAAAGGTTTTCACAACAACCAAAAATGAAAGTACTGAAAGGTTACAAACGACATCAACTCAATACTGCACATCACAGTACTATACTTTACAGTACAGTAAATGCAGTAACACAAAAATTACAGTAAACAAAATACACTACTGTAAATACAGAAAAACAGGCCAATTGTGCGTGGGTGGGATTACGGATCCTGCCGTCTGTTTGGGTCTGGCCACAGGATCTCATCAACGTCACAAGCAATATTTTCTCCTGCTAAGCAACGGGGAAAATAACTCCTCGTGTGCCGAATCCATCCATGGATTGACGTTACCTCAATGTCTCCGCATGCCTCTTCCATTGCCTGTAGAAGAGGCATGCGGGCATGTGGTTGGTGGTCATATACGCGCCATCTCCAAGCGGAAAAAAATTCTTCGATAGGGTTTAGAAATGGCGAGTAAGGGGGTAAGTATACAACTTCAAATTGATCATGGTTGGTGAACCAGTCCCGGACCACAGCAGCCCGGTGGAAACTAACATTATCCCAGACAACAACAAACCTGGGCTGCTCTGATCTGTCCTGTACAACTGCATCATGAAGTGCATCGAGAAATGTTAGTATATGTCGCGTATTGTAGGGACCTAGTTTGGCATGATGGTGTAGTAGCCCTCAAAGGCTTATGGCGGCACACATTGTGATGTTTCCCCCACGCTGCCCCGGGATGTGCACAATTGCCCTTTGCCCAATTATATTACGACCCCGTCGTCTAGTTTTGCTGAGGTTGAAACCAGCCTCAATGTAAATCAATTCATGAGGCTGTGCAGCTCCATCCATGTCCAAGATTTTCTGCAACAAAAAATACATAGCATGGATGGCTGGCATTACTCAAAACACAACTACAGTACTACACATACAGAACCCCCACACACACACACCCCCAACACACAAACACACAGGTACCGGTGTCCCTCTCTGAATGTATCTATGTGGTACTGATACAATGGTACATATTCAGCCATTACTGTACTGATTACATAATTACTGTATTGTAAGTGTAAAGGACTGCAACACTTACCTGTACATATTCTTGTCGAAGTCCTTTGACCCTGATACAGTTCCTCTCAAATGGGACCTTGTACAATTGCTTCAATGTGATTTTGTGCTTTACCAAGACACGTCTGATCGTGGTAATGCTTACTCGATTGATGTTGATGAATACTTGCCTATCTGCAAGTATTTGTTCCCGTAGCTGGTGGAGACAGATTGCATTGTTTGCTCTGACCATTTCCACAATGGAAATTCCTGCTGTTGGGTGAAGAGGCGTTGCCGACCATCCCCAGAAGGTCTTCTAGTCATTCTGTAGAAAAATGCAACCACAAATTGTTATTGGTTTGGTTCTTTTTTACAGTACTGTATACTGTACACAGTACTGTAACATTTCAATGGTACACTGCTATGTACTATATGTTCCACAAAACTACCATTTTTTGCTACAAAAGGAGCACTAGCCAACTTGCAATACAGTACATGTGATACAGTAATGTGCTATGGTACAGTACTGTAAATACGGTAGATATAGTCTGGAGTGGAGAGTTGAGTTGAGTTGAGCTTTATTGTCATTCTGCTACATGTGTGGACATATAGTGGAACGAAATGTCGTGTCTCGCAGGACCACGGTGCTACATACTAGTTAGACATGAGATACACATACAGCAATGCAAATATGGGGGAAAAAAACAAAAAACACAATAGGGCTATACAACAGTTTAACCATCTGACTATACATATACTATAAATACTATAACTACTATACCTAGTTGACTACACATACACAAACTGAGACTGTACAAGAACTTTACATAAATACTGTACTGTACTGTACAAGAGATATTTGTACATGAAATTGTGCAGGAAATATATATATTTTTACATTAAATTGTTCAGAAGAGAGATTTTGTGGGAAGCAGCGCATAGTGCAAAAGACTTAGTAGTGCAATGCTCCAGTAAACATTATTTTATAGTGCAATATTCAAGTAAACATATATTATCTTATTGAGTCTTTGTTGCAGGGAGTGTTTATAGAAAGAGTCTAGTGTGCATATAGTGGGACGAGTGCGTTACTACAGGTGGTTTGTATAGCCCACTCACCTGTGTGTAGCACACCCAGAATTGCACTTAGGAGAAATTTGTCAATAGTTATTTATAGTTGGGGGGCTGAGGTGTTCATGGTTTCAGAGCGGGACAGGGAGATTGGAGTTAAGAGCTCTCACAGCCTGGGGAAAGAAGCTGTTGAGCAATCTGACAGAACGAGCTTTGATACTCCGGTACCTTTTTCCTGATGGCAGGAGCTGGAAGAGGTTGTGGGAGGGTGGGTGGGGTCCTTCACGATGCTGGAGGCCTTGCTGGAGCATCGTGCAAGGAAAATGTCCAGGATGGAGGGAAGAGGGGCACCGATGATCTTTGCGGCAGTGTTCACTGTCCGTTGTAGGGTCTTGCGGTCAGCAGCACTGCAGTTCCCATACCAGACAGTGATGCAGCTGGTCAGCACACTCTCAATGGTGCCCTGTAAAAGGTGGTGAGGATGGGTGGAGGGAGACTTGCCCTTTTCAGCCGACGGAGAAAGTAGAGGCGCTGTTGTCCCTTCTTGTTGAGTGACGTGACGTTGGTGGTCCAGGTGAGATCCTTTGTGATGTGCACCCCCAGGAATTTAGTGCTACCGACTCTCTCCACGGTTGAGCCGTCGATGGTCAGTGGGGGGTGGTCAACAGAGTTTCTCCTGAAGTCCATCACAACCTCTTTTGTCTTACTCACATTGAGGGACAGGTTGTTAGCACCACACCATTCAGCCAGCTGTGCCACTTCCTCTCTGTAGTGCGTTTCATCGTTGTTGCTGATGAGGCCTACCACAGTTGTGTCATCAGCAAACTTGATGATGTGGTTGGAGCTGGACTTGGCAGTGCAGTCGTGGGTCAGCAGCGTGAAGAGCAGCGGGCTGAGCACACAGCCTTGTGGGGCCCCTGTGCTCAGTGTGGTAGTGCTCGAGGTGTTGCGGCCGATACGGACTGACTGAGGTCTTGCAGTTAAAAAGTCCAGGATCCAGTTACAGAGGGAGGTGTTAATGCCCAGCAGGTTTAGTTTGTGGATGAGCTGTTGTGGGATTATTGTATTGAATGCTGAGCTGAAGTCGATGAACAGCATTCTTACATAGGAGTCTTTCTGTTCCAGGTGAGTAAGAGCTAGGTGGAGAGTGGTGGATATTGCATCGTCCGTGGAACGGTTTGGACGATATGCAAACTGGAATGGGTCCAGCGTGCTTGGGAGACTGGACTTGATGTGATGCATGACTAACCTCTCAAAGCACTTCATCATGATTGGGGTCAGTGCTATGGGACGATAGTCATTCAGACAGGACACATGGGACTTCTTTGGTACTGGGATTATGGAGGTGGATTTGAGACACGTGGGGACGACTGCCTGGCTCAGCGAGATGTTGAAGATGTCTGTTAAGACATTCGTCAGCTGTGCAGCACAGTCTCTCAGTACACGTCCAGGTATGTTGTCAGGGCCCGCAGCCTTCGTGGGTTAATCCTGGATAGGGTCTTCCTTACATCGGCTGGGAGAGACAGAGTACCTGGTCGTTTGGAGATGTGGGTAGTTTCTGTGCAGGTGTGTCGTTCTGTATCTCAAATCGTGAGTAGAAGTGGTTGAGTGCCTCTGGTAGGGATGTGTCATCGTCACTGGCCTGTGGCGGGCCTTGTAGTCAGTGATGGTCTGGATGGCTTGCCACAGGGTCCGAGTGTTTTTACTGTCGCTGAAGTTGTTGTTGATTTTTTTAGCATACTGATGTTTTGCCTTCTTGATGCCATGAGACAGATTGGCTCTTGCTGTTTTGAGGGCTGCTTTATCTCCTGATCTGAATGCTTCATCTCTGGTCTTTAGCAGCCCACGAACCTCTGCTGTCATCCATGGCTTCTGGTTGGCTCGTGTGGTGATGGTCTTGGTGACTGTCACATCATCTATGCACTTTTTGATGTAAGCAGTCACAGTTTCAGTGTACTCCTGTAGGTCTGTGTGGTTGTTGTAGGTGGCCGCCTCTTTAAACATGTTCCAGTCTGTGTCCTGGAAGCAGTCCTGCAGTGCTGAGGTGGCATTTTCTGGCCATACCGTGATTTGCTTTTGAACCGGTTTGGTGAGTTTCAGAAGTGGTCTGTATGCTGGGATTAGCATAACAGAGATGTGATCCAGTACCCGAGGTGGGGGCGGGTTCAGCTTTGTATGCATTTTCTCTATTGTATAAACAAAGTCCAGTGTGTTATTTCCTTGTTGCAAAGTTCACATGTTGGTAGAACTTTGGCAAAACTGTCTTTAAGTTTGCGTGGTTGAAGTCACCGGCTATGATGAAAAAGCCGTCGGGGTTATTTGTTTGTTGTTCGCTGATGGCGCTGTACAGCTCATGACGCGTCCTTTGCGTTTGCACATGGGGGGATGTAAACCGCGACAATAACAATGGCCGTGAACTCCCGCGGCAGATAGAACGGTCGACACTTCACAAACATAAACTCCACCAGCGACGAACAGTGTTTTGATACTAACGCAGCATTGTTACACCATTCTTTGTTGATATACACACACAAGCCACCGCCGCAAGTCTTACCAGACAGTGATGAATCTCTGGGATGTCCGGGATGTTGTCCTTTAGCCATGTTTCAGTGAAAACAAACACACAACAATCCCTTGCCTCATGCTGTGTAGACCGACTGAGTTGAATTAAGTCCAGTTTGTTTTCCAGAGAGCGAACGTTTGAGAGCATGAGTGTTGGAAGAGCCGGTCTTGAGGGGTTAGCCCTTAGCCTGGCTCAGATACCTCCACCGCCTGCCCTCTCTCACACCGCTTGACGCCGCCTTGTGCGGGTAGCGTCAGTAGGCGAGGCCGCGGTCTCGAGGTCCGGCTCCAGCAGTAAACAAAGGCCTCGTAGCTTCTCAGTAGCCGCCGGCGAGAGTTTGTGTTTGTATGTGTTGTTGATATCCAAAAGGCTTTGACGATCATAGATATATCCCGGAGTGATCTCCCGATGAATTAGCGGTAAATTGACATTGTTTGGAGACGAACAGACGACATTAAAAGACATAAAAGCACCGTCTTTGGGACCCGAAGAAGCCGCTGCGTCTGAGCGCGCCGCCATCTTGGATTTACCTTCTTAGTTGAAGACATACCTGTTTTCCAGTCTGAATGTCCTTATGATGGATGCAACTGTGAACCGGCTTAGATGTGGGTGGACTCTCTGCCCAGCTTCCCTCATTGTCAGGCCATGATTTATCACATGATCCACCAACGTTGCTCTAATATCATCTGAAATATTGTTCCGTGCATAGCCTCTTCGACCATGTCCTACTCCTCTCTCTCTCTCTCTCTCTCTCTCTCTCTGTCTTTGTCTTTGTCTTTGTCTTTGTCTTCCGCTTCCTCTTCCTCTTCCTCTTCCTCTTCCTCTTCCTCTTCCTCTTCCTCTTGCTCTCCCTGCCTCCATGCTTGCAAAGTTCTCAAAGTGGCTCAACTGAGGCTTATTTCTGGCTGGCTGATTGGTGATCAGTTTTGTAAGTAAGTGTTTTCAGGTGTGTGTCTAAGTGTTTTCAATCACCCAATGTGTTTTGTATTTTGAATAGATGTGTTTTCCCAATGGTACCCATGAGATTTCATTTATGAACGAAGTGTCTTATGTATGAAATAGTGTGTAGTGTGCAGGAGCAAGTGTGTTGCAGAATTGCAACTGAAGTGCAAAGCAGCGCTTTTGTTTAAGGTATGGTTAAACTGTGTTTAAGGTGTAGTAACAAAAGCTTCAAGTTTTGTTACTTTGGTCTAAGCATGTGTCTATAGTGTTCAAGCAATAGGCAAAAACTGTAATAAAATGTACTTTTCCATTTACAGTTTTTTCTGATGGCTTAAGCACATTTTTTGTAACTATTGGCTATTTTTGCAAAACTCTACACACAAATAAGAAAACCCTTCACCAAATCAGCAAAACATTGTAGTTTTCTTGCAAAAGCTAATAAACCATGCTTAACTCTTCAAACCTTCGTAAAAATGGTATTTTCGTATCAAACGGTTAACACAAGCCATCACATTAATAAGCACACAATGCACCAACTACACACTGATGGTATGAATAAAAAACACATCTGGCTTTTGCTTTCTCTGTGCACAAGGTAGGCTATGTCAGTTTGAGGTCATACTTTTGTCATAGTTCTGTAAACATAGAGGGATCCAAACTTCAAGTACTGGTGTTTATTTACACACATCAAAACAAACACAAGTGTTTTTTTCCAAGTCAAAACAAAATAGTAATTTCACTGAGAAAAAAAAAGAAATCAGTCTACATCGTGTCGTCTCTCTGGGTCCGGCCACACAATTTCGTCTACATCACATGCAATGTCCTCTAGTCCAAGGCACCGGGGAAAATATCTTCTGGAATGGTGTATCCAGGCCTGACATGATGCCTGGTCAATATCCCCACATGCCTCCTCCATTGCCTGTAAAAGTCAAGTCAAGTCAAGTCACCTTTATTTATATAGCGCTTTTACAATACAGATTGTGTCAAAGCACTTAACAGTATCAAATTGGAGGATAGAGTGTCAGTAATGTATAATGATAAGATTAAACACTCAATTTTCAGTTAAAGGCATTTCATTATTGAATTCAGAGATGTCATTGTCTAGCTCAGTTTAGTTTAAATAGTATCTGTGCAATCAAATCGGCGATAATCGCTAGAAATTAAGTGTCCCCAACTGAGCAAGCCAGAGGCGACAGCGGCAAGGAACCAAAACTCCCTCCGAGACAGAATGGAGAAAAAAACCTTGGGAGAAACCAGACTCAGTCGGGGGTCAGTTCTCCTCTGACCAGACGAAACCCACAGTTCAAAAGTTTAGATTTCTATTTTAATTTTGTTGCAATTTCTAACAATAGTAGTATTATGTAGTTAGGTATTTTATTATATTTTAGTTATTTTGTTATTTTTGGTTGATATATCTGGGGATATATCTCTGGGGGTCATCTGGGTGTCCTGGTCTCCACTGACGATCAGGGCTGTAGACATCATCTCTTGGTGCTGATCCACCATCTGATCGGATACGGACTGAGAAACAGAATAGGAAAGAAACAGACAAATATTAGCATAGATGCCATTCAACTTACGATGTAACGAGTACATCGTGTGTTATGGGGAGTGTTCCCGGTTCCGGTTGATCTAATTAATGCAGCCTAACAATCCTTTAACGGATTTGAATAATAGAAGCGTATTAATGTGTTATGTGTAAGCCAGGCTAAAGAGATGGGTCTTTAATCTAGATTTAAACTGACAGAGTGTGTCTGCCTCCCAAACAGTGTTAGGTAGACTGTTCCAGAGTTTGGGTGCTAAATAGGAATAGGATCTGCCGCCCGCAGTCGATTTAGATATTCTAGGTATTATCAAACGGCCGGAGTTTTGAGAACGCAGTGGACGTGGAGGACTATAATGTGATAAGAGCTCGCTCAAGTACTGAGGAGCTAAACCATTCAGGGCTTTATAAGTAATTAACAAGATTTTAAAATCTATCCAATGTTTGATAGGGAGCCAGTGCAGTGTTGACAGAACCGGGCTAATATGGTCATATTTCCTGGTTCTAGTAAGGACTCTAGCTGCTGCATTTTGGACTAACTGTGGTTTGTTGATCAAGCGTGCAGAACAACCACCCAATAAAGCATTACAATAGTCTAACCTTGAGGTCATAAACGCATGAATTAACATTTCTGCATTTGACGTTGAGAGCATTGGTCGCAATTTAGATATGCTTTTGAGATGAAAAAATGCAGTTTTACAGATGCTAGAAACATGGCTTTCAAATGAAAGATTGCTATCGAACAGCACACCTAGGTTCCTGACTGATGAAGAAGAATTGACAGAGCAGCCGTCAAGTGTTAGATAATGTTCTAGGTTATTACATGTGGGGTTTTAGGTCCGATAATTAACACCTCTGTTTTTCAGAATTTAGCAGTAAAAATTACTCGTCATCCAGTTTTTATATCGACTATGCATTCCGTTAGTTTCTCAATTTGGTGTGTTTCACCGGCCGCAAAGAAATATAGAGCTGAGTATCATCAGCATAACAGTGAAAGCTAACACCATGTCTCCTGATAATATCTCCCAAGGGTAACATATAGAGCGTGAAAAGTAACGGCCCTAGTACTGAGCCTTGAGGTACTCCATACTGCACTTGTGATCGATATGATACCTCTTCATTCACTGCTACGAACTGATGGCGGTCAGATAAGTACGATTTGAACCATGCTAAGGCACTTCCACTAATGCCAACAAAGTTTTGTAGTCTATTCAAAAGAATGTTGTGGTCGATAGTGTCGAACGCAGCGCTAAGATCCAGTAGAACTAATAAAGAGATACAACCACGATCAGATGATAGAAGCAGGTCATTTGTAACTCTAATGAGAGCAGTCTCAGTACTATGATACGATCTAAATCCTGACTGGAATTCCTCACAGATATCATTTTTCTCTAGGAAGGAATATAATTGTGAGGATACTACCTTTCTAGTATCTTTGACAGAAAAGGGAGATTTGAGATCGGTCTGTAATTAACTAGATCTTTGGGGTCAAGTTGTGTTTTTAATGAGAGGCTTAATAACAGCCAATTTGAAGGTTTTGGGGACATATCCTAATGACAATGATGAATTAATAATAGTCAAAAGAGGATCTATGACTTCTGGAAGCAGCTCTTTTAGTAGTTTAGATGGAATCGGGTCTAACATACATGATGTTGGTTTAGATGATTTAACAAGTTTATACAATTCTTCCTCTCCCACAGTAGAGAATGAGTGGAATTGTTCCTCAGGGGGTCTATAGTGCGCTATCTGATGCGATACTGTAGCTGACGGCTGCAGGGATACAATTTTATCTCTGATAGTATCGATCTTGGAAGTGAAGTAGTTCATAAAGTCATTACTGCTATGCTCTTGGGAAATCCCAACACCTGTTGATGCTTGATTTTTCGTTAATTTAGTTACTGTATTGAATAAATACCGAGGGTTATGTTTGTTTTCTTCTAGAAGAGACGAAAAGTAATCAGATCTAGCAGTTTTTAATGCTTTTCTGTAGGATAGGGTACTTTCCTGCCAAGCTAAACGAAATACCTCTAATTTAGTTTTCCTCCAGCTGCGCTCCATTTTCCGGGCTGCTCTCTTTAGGGCGCGAGTGTGCTCATTATACCACGGTGTTGGACTCTTATCCTTAATCTTCCTTAAGCGTAAAGAAGCAACCGTATCTAAAGTGCTAGAGAAGAGAGAGTCCACAGTTTCTGTTACATCATCAAGTTGTTCTGAGCTATTGGATATGCTGAGGAAAACTGAGATAAGTCAGGAAGATTATTTATAAAGCAGTCTTTTGTGGTAGAGGTAATGGTTCTACCATATTTGTAACAAGAAGTTGGCTTTACAGCTTTAGCCATATGGAATATACAGGAGACTAGATAATGATCTGAGATATCATCGCTCTGCTGCAAAATTTCAACGCCACTGACATCAATTCCATGTGACAGTATTAAATCTAGAGTATGATTTCGACAATGAGTAGGTCCTGACACGTGTTGTTTAACACCAATTGAGTTTAGAATGTCTATAAATGCTGATCCCAACGAATCTCTTTCATTATCAACATGGATATTAAAATCACCAACGATTAGGACTTTATCTGCAGTCAGCACTAACTCCGATAGAAGATCAGAAAATTCTTTAATAAAGTCTGTATGGTGCCCTGGTGGCCTGTATACAGTAGCCAGTACAAACATCACAGGGGATTTATCATTAACACTTGTTTCTTTGCATAACGTTATATGAAGCACCATTACTTCGAACGAATTATACTTGAAACCCAACCTCTGAGAGATACTGAAAATATTTCTATAAATTGTAGCAACACCTCCCCCTTTACCTTTTGGACGCGGTTCATGTTTGTAACAGTAATCTTGGGGTGTAGACTCGTTTAAAGTAATGTAATCATCTTGTTTGATGTTCTGATCGGAACGGAAGAGTGGTGTTTTGACCCGCGACTAGGCCGCCTCACAGTCACCCAGTTGCCCTGCTGCACGGGCTCAACCGAAACCGAACAATGTACAGGACTCCCTGAGCTAGCATCCAAAGCAGTATCTACAGCCCTCACATTCTTACTGTCCTCAATTAAAGTTTGGATGCGTGTCTCTAGTTCTAAAACCTTCTCTGTCAGCCTAACTATTTCCCTGCATTTATCACATGTGAATCCCTCGCTGCTGACAGAGACAGATAAACTATACATGTGGCAAACAGTGCAAACAACAATAGCAGGAGAAGAAGCCATTACTCACCGTGATTGATGAATGATACCAACTTAACTTACCACTTACCACTGTTGTTTGATGAGCTCGTGAAAAACGGAGCGAGGAAAAAATAAAATAATAATAGGCGCGAATAGAAATGCAAATGGAACCACGAGTGACAAGCTAATGGGCTAACAAGCTGCACTCGCGGTTTTTAAAGGAGAACGATCAAATTAGTTAGATTAGTTTGAAAGATAACACCAGAAATATGGTGGGAATTAAGTTATATATTATCACTTTAGACAAAAGGGATTGAAAGTAAGGTAGAGATTCAATAAAAAGCGAAGGTACACGGAGCTACAAACACAAACCTCTCAGCAGCACAACAGACTGAAGCAATCGAACTCAGATGCAATGGACATCAACAACAACATCTATGCGTTGATGGGGATGACGGTCATAGGCCTTCCAGCGCCAGGCAGAGAAGAACTCTTCAATTGGATTGAAGAATGGAGAGTATGGGGGGAGGTTGAGTACAGTGAAGAGTGGGTGATCTGTAAACCAGTTGCGGACCAAAGCAGCCCTATGGAAACTAACATTGTCCCATATGATTACGTATCTGGTCTGCTCTGGTCTCTGAACATTAGTGAGCATGTCATGTAAGGTGTCCAGGAATGTAATAATGTGTGCAGTGTTGCCCAGGGTTGCATGATGGTGAACAACACCATTTTGACTTATAGCTGCACACATAGTTATGTTACCACCACGTTGTCCTGGGACATTGATTATGGCACGGTGTCCAATAATGTTCCTGCCACGTCTCCTTGTCTTAGTGAGGTTAAAACCAGCCTCATCCACAAAAAACTGCTCATGACCCATGACATCTGCCTCTAGCTCCATCACTCTCTAGACAAGACAAAACAAATTCAGCACAGCAGGCCCATGCACAGCACTACAGTATGCACTTCCAGATTCAGTACCAATGATACTATAGCTTACCTGCACATAGTCATATCGCAGCTGTTTTACACGTTCACTGTTTCTTTCAAAAGGTACTCTGTAGATTTGTTTCATTTGGATTCTGTTGCGGGCAAGTACACGACCTAATACAGAAATGCTCTTCCTTGTCCTCTTCCTCGTCCTCTTCCTCTTCCTCCTACTCTTCTCACTCTTCCTGCTCCCTCCATTGTACTCCACACGGACAGCTTACCTGTAGTTTATTTATAGTGCTTAGGCTGATTGCAAAGTGAACTAATTATCTAAAACAGTTTTCACATGTGACAGTGTGCCAGACAGTTGGCCAAATAGTGTAAATAATAGCCATAAATGTGTACAGTTTTGCTAGGAGTGTGTTGATCATTTGGAAATTGAGTGTAAAGCAGTGAGTTGTGTTTACAGTTCCGCAAAAAGAGTGCTGTGCAGTGGATTGTACCTACAGTTTTGCAAAGTGTTTGTTACAAAATTGCAAACTGAGTGCAAAGCAGTGTTTGTGCTTTTAGTTTTGCAAACTCAGTGAGTGGTTTTGCTATAAGTATTAATAGTTTTAGAAATTGTGCTATAAGAATCACAGTTAGGGTTTAAGCATTCAGAAAAAACTGTAAGTAGCAAAGACATAATATAGTCTATCATCCTTAATTTGGAAGCGAAAGGCTAAAGCTCTTTGGCCAGGTGTCGATCATCATCTGTTTCAGGCTGAAAGCTGAAGAAGGACGTTTTGAAGAAGGTCTTCCTCTTTCAGTTTGAGAAAGCACGGCTCTTCCACTAAACCTTTGAAGACCTTTTGTTGTTGCAAAACCATCCGACAGCAGTGCAGACAGGGTTCTTCTGTTATCTGTGGCTTCTTCTTGAGAGAAGTGTACAAATGTTTCCTGAGAAAAAATAAAGTTCATTTACAGTCAAATGACCAGGAGAGAGAGAGAGGAGAGAGAGAGAGAGAGAGAGAGAGAGAGAGAGAGAGAGAATTTGAATTTTAACAAAACTTTAATACAAAAAAAAAAATCACAATACAACAACCACATTTCACTTCACATTACCTAAAAACAAAAGCAAATCACATGAATGTAAAAACCACATCAGCTTCAAACAAACAACACAAAGCACCGTTACAGCACCAAATATTTTCAAAAGTGTCAAGATCATTCATAAACTTATAATAATTCAAATCAGTCAATATCCTTGCCTTCATCATATTTTAAAATATAACAATTACATCCTGTTCTAAGTTGTGTTCAATTTTCTTCTTCCTGCTCATATAAACAGCCAACTTGGCCTGCCCAATTACAAAATTCAACAATTGACAAGAAAATCTTATTTTCCTTGCATATTTAAAACCAAAAATAAACACTTCCAAAGAAAAGGTTTCACTAAAACTTGTGAAAATGTTTCCTAATAGCAAAAACAAAGGTTCCAATCTAGCACAATTCACAAAGGCATGAAAAATGGTGTCTCTCCCATTGCAAAAAGGGCATTTAGCACCAATCTCCGGGTTTAAAACTGAAATGAAAGAGTTGACCGCAATAGCACCATGAAGGATCCTCCATTGCAAGTCACCTGTTCTTTTGATCAATGGTGGTTTATACAGTGCCCTCCACTGAGGTCTTCTATCTGCATCCAGTTTAAAAAATCACGCCATGGGGTGTCGATCTTCCCATCTAACATTTTCTTGTTAAAACTGATCACACAATACTTATACAGTGTTTTCCCAATACAAGATAAAAATTCAACATACACAGAATCAACAATCTCCAAAAAAATTCCAGCAAAACCTTCCACATTCACGGAAAAAAACAAAAGAGGGAGAGAATCCGCTGGATTGGGTTTACTGAGGCCATCACGAAGGCTAGACAACAAAGACCATTCTGTTGGTTTGAGAGCAGCCCGCCACTTCAACAATAACTGTGCAACTAGACGAGTAGATCTAAAACCCAACCGTTGAGCAATAGCTTCATCATTTTTTAAATCAAGTCCTGCTATCTCCAGTAACTGTCCCAAAGTGATGACTTTGTTATCAACGAGTGCCTTGTTAAGTCCTGGAAAAAGTCCATTTGCAGATAAATCCAGACGTGCTCCACGAACTAAAGGTTCCTCCAGAAGCCAATAAAGAGACTGTGGATCTTCTGTTTGTCTGAAAACAAAAAGACTCCAAACTTTAAAAATGTTCCTATAAAACACTGGCAAACCAGAAGTGTTCAGTTTCCTGGGGTCCAACAAAAAAAGAGTTTTATCCAGCCCCAGATTCTCAAGCTTATGTAAAATCACATATGCAACAGCACACCATTTAAAATCAACAGAACCAACTAATAGTCTTTGAATACGCTGCAACCGAAAGGCTGCTATTCTGCTTTGCAGATGTATTAAGCCTTGCCCACCCTCCTCTTTAGGCAAAAACAACACACTCTGTGGGACCCAATGGAGTTTATCCCAGAAAAAATCAATTAAAGTAGCCTGGATTTTAGCTAACAGATGAATAGGTGGATCAACACATGCAAATTTATGCCATAATGAGGATGCAACTAAATTATTAGCTATTAAAATGCGGCCTCTATATGATATATTTTTGTATAAACATTTCCATTTTTCCAGACGACCCTTAATTTTCTCGATAACCCCTTCCCAATTTTTTTGCACTATTAAATCATCACCCAAAAACACACCTAAATATTTAATACCTGATGTTCCCCAAACTAAGCCCTCTGGTAGTTCTGGCTTTCCTTCTAACCATTTACCCAATAATAAAGCTTCACTTTTCCTCCAATTTACACTTGCAGAAGATAACCCTCTAAAGACTGAAAGTAGCTTTGACAAAGTCCGTATATCACTTTGCCTACTAATCATAACTATCACATCATCTGCATAAGCTGACAATATGAGATTATCCTTACAATTTGGCAAACAGATACCATGTAGTTTAGTCCTTATTTGATGTAAAAGAGGTTCAATCGCCAAAGAATAAAGCATGCCAGATAATGAACACCCTTGCCTGACACCTCTATAGACTTTAAAAGGAGCACATAAACCACCATTGATTTTAAGAATGCTCTCAACGCCACTATAGAGAACTTTGATACAATCAATAAACTTTTGGCAAAAACCAAAAGATTCTAAAACTCTCCAAAGGTAACAATGCTCCACACGATCAAAAGCTTTCTCCTGATCCAGGGAAATTAAACCACAGTCCAAGTTAAGCATCTTGGAGACCTCAAAAACATCACGAACCAAAGAAACATTATCAAATATCGATCTGCCGGGAACACAGTAGGTCTGGTCAGGATGGATAACACAACTCATCACCCCTGCTAACCGATTTGTCAATGCCTTGGAGAGCAGTTTGTAGTCACTACAGAGCAGAGATACGGGCCGCCAACACTTGATGTCAGTAAGGTCACCTTTCTTGGGCAAGAGGGTTAACACTGCTCTACGGCAGCTCAGAGGCAGCCGGCCTTCAGCCAAGCTTTCATTCAATACCTCCATCAGATCCTCTTTCAGTTCAGCCCAGAAAGTCTTATACCAATCAACTGGCAGACCATCAATTCCCGGAGCCTTTCCCGACTCCATTCCTTGAAGGGCCTTGTACAGCTCTGCCTCACTCAAAGCACCTGAGATTTTAGCATTGGCTTCCTCCGGTACCTGAGGCAATTCGTCGAAAAAGTCACTTTCACCCTCATATCCTGCTCCGATTTCATCCTTATACAAATTCTCATAGAAAATAACTGCTCTCCTGCGGATTCCTGCAGGGTCTGTCAATAATCTACCAGATTCAGAGCGCAAAGCATGAATGGCTCTACTCTGGCCATTCTTCTTCTCCAAGTTAAAAAAAAACCTGGAAGGAGCATCCATCTGGCTCACACTCAGGAACCGTGATCTGACCAGAGCCCCCTGTGCTTTAAAACCCAGCAAATCAGCCAACTGTGTCTTCTTATTGGCCAAAGTATCAAAATAACTTTGGACACCAGTTGACTCAGCCAATTCCTGAAGTTTTAGAATATCAGCCTCCAAGGTGTTCATAACTAAAGCAGCCTCTTTAGTGACGTTTTGAGTATACTGTATACAAAACTGTTTCATTTGAATTTTTCCAAAATCCCACCATTGTCGTAAGGAATTAAAAGATCCCTTTGTGGTTTTAAATTCACCCCAAAACACCTTGAAGGTATCTCCAAAATACATATCACTTAACAAGTTTACATTTAGCTGCCAGTACGCACTCTTTGGTTTAATTGAATTTAAAAACACACAACACTGTACCATACTGTGATCAGTAAAACCCAACGGGGTGATTAAACATCTACTTACAATATTGCATTGATGCTTATAATCACCCAAGATGGCGGCGCGAGTACATCGCGAGGCTCTGGGTCTCTCCAGATTTTGCAATTTTGCTGTATTTTTCTTACTCATCTCGGGCCTGTTCGTGCAGAACAGTTGTGCCTTTACATCGTACACCCGTTGTGAGCTTTTGGATATCGGTTTGCGAATTTCCGACACTTTTATGGACAATCTTCGACTCCTTCCTGAGATCGCTAGGACACCCGAGGCTATGCACCCTACCCGGCCGGGCGGAAGTGCTCGCAGGCGGCGTCGAGATCGTAAACAAAGGCGGGGGAAGCGCGGAGGACTAAGAGCTAAGCTAAGGCTAACACCACACCGGCTCTCTTTACCCAGCATTTTCCTTGCCAATGTACGGTCGCTAGTGAACAAAATGGAGGAGATTCGACTCAGCATCACACACAGCAAGAAACTTTTGAACTGTAACGTCCTAATCTTCACGGAAACCTGGTTAAACAGCGGAATACCGGACACCGCTATTGAGCTAGCGGGACGCCACACACTCCGGGCGGATAGAACATTAGATGGCTCCGGTAAGACCAGAGGTGGTGGATTGTGCATTTACATTAACAAAGCTTGGTGCACAAACTCTGCTATTGTTGGGAGTCATTGTTCAGCTAACCTTGAGTTTCTCATGGTTAAATGTAGACCGTTTATCTACCGCGGAGTTCACTTCCACCATTATAACTGCAGCCTATATTCCCCGGATGCTGATGCCAAGCTTGCTATGAAAGAACTTCACGCAGCCATCAGTAAACAACAGACTGATCACCCGAAGCGGCTTTTATTGTTGCAGGTGACTTTAATCACTCAAACTTAAAGTCAGTGCTACCCAAGTTTCACCAGCATGTTTCCTGTCACACCAGAGGAAACAAAACCTTAGACCATGTTTACACAAACATGGCTGGAGCTTACGTTGCGACACCCCTCCCCACCTGGGACAGTCAGATCACCTTTCTTTGTTCCTCACCCCCAAATATGCACCCCTCATCAACTGTGTGAAGCCATCAGTGAAGACCATCAAAGTGTGGCCTGCGGGGGCAGATTCCACACTCCAGGAAAGGTTTCTACACACAGACTGGAGTATGTTTGCTTCTCAAGCCACCAGTGGCACTCACACAGACATTGACTCTTACACCTCCTCTGTATTGGATCATATCAATATCACCATTGACAGTGTTACAACCCAGAAACAGATCACCACATATCCAAATCAGAAGCCTTGGATGAACAAGGAAGTGCGACTCCTGTTGAAGTCACGCAACACTGCCTTCAGATCAGGAGATGCACAAGCCTACAGCACATCCAGAGCAAACCTGAAGAGGGGCATCAAAAAGGCCAAGCACTGCTACAAGCTAAAGATAGAGGGACACTTTTCCAACTCTGACCCTCGACGCATGTGGCAGGGCATTCAGGCCATCAGTGACTACAAACCCACCCACTCCACCCCCGCAGCCACTGATGTCAACTTCCTGAACGAGCTAAATTACTTTTATGCTCGCTTTGAAAGAGACAACAGAGAAACTGCCACCAAGCTCAATCCTCAGATGACCACCCACCAATCATACTCTCCTCCACAGATGTCTGCAAGGAACTGAGCCGGATCAGCGCGCACAAGGCTGCTGGACCAGACAACATCCCTGGTCGTGTTCTCAGGGCATGTGCGGAGCAGCTCGCTGGGGTTTTACAGACATTTTCAACCTGTCTCTTGCCCAAGCAGCCGTACCAATATGCTTTAAATGCACTTCCATTGTGCCAGTGCCAAAACACTCTAGTCCGAGGTGCCCTAATGACTACCGCCCTGTAGCACTCACACCCATCGTCATGAAGTGCTTTGAGCGGCTGGTCCTGGAACACCTAAAAGACTCTCTACCATCCACATTGGACTCACACCAGTTTGCCTACCGTAGCAATAGGAGCACAGAGGACGCAGTTTCCATGGCACTGCACTCTGTGCTCACTCACCTGGACAATAAGAACACTTATGCACGTATGCTGTTTGTTGACTTCAGCTCAGCATTCAACACTGTCATCCCAACCAAGTTAATAGCCAAACTTGGAGACCTGGGCATCAATACCTCAATGTGTAACTGGATTTTGGACTTCCTGACCAACAGACCCCAGAATGTTCGATCAGGATTCACCTGCTCCACATCCATCACACTTAACACTGGTGTACCACAGGGCTGTGTGCTAAGCCCGTTTCTCTACTCCCTCTTCACCTCCGACTGCAAGCCTGTGTATGGATCTAATTCCATCGTCAAGTTTGCAGACGACACCACGGTGATTGGCCTCATCAGTAACAACGATGAGACTGCCTATAGGGAGGAGATCCAGCACCTGGCCACATGGTGCACTGAAAATAACCTGCTCCTCAACACCACCAAAACGAAGGAGCTCATCGTGGACTTCAGGAAGGAGTCAAGAGGCACACACGACACCATCCACATCAATGGAATGGCTGTTGAGCGTGTCTCCAGTTTCAAGTTCCTGGGGATCCACATCTCGGCGGACATGTTGTGGAAAACCAACACCTCCAGCCTGGTCAAGAAGGCTCACCAGCGCCTCTTCTTTCTGAGGACACTGAGGAAGAATCAGCTCTCCTCAGCTATCCTGGTGAACTTCTATCGCTGCGCAATAGAAAGCATCCTGACCAACTGTGTCACAGTATGGTATGGGAGCTGCTCTGTTGCGGAGCGCAAGGCACTGCAGCGGTGGTGAAAACTGCCCAGCGCATCACAGGGACTCCACTACCTGCCATCGAACACATCCAGAGGAAACGCTGTCTGCATCGAGCTCGCAGCATCCTTAAGGACTCCTCTCACCCAGCCCACAGACTGTTTTCTCTCCTGCCCTCCGGCAGGCGTTTCAGGTGCCTCCGGACCAGGACCAGCAGACTAAAGAACAGTTTCTTCCCCAGAGCTGTCTCTTTACTGAACTCTACCCCCCGTTGATCCACTTCCTCATATATTATTAACTCTTCTCTCCTACCTCACATCTGCCTTATTTGCACTACTGAATGTAAATATTTATCACAGTAACAACTGTTTACTTTTGTATCTTGCACTACCATACCTAAATTGGACTATGCTCATTTGCACTGCCGACTGTTGTTACATTATCAATGCTTACATTAATATTTTGCACCGTATGTCTAATTGTAATACGCAATCACTTCCACTGCACTTTTACACCTTGTTTATAGTAACAGTCATCTGTATATATATTATATTGATAGTACATATCACCTGTAAATTCTGCCTATAGTAATAGCCATCTGTATATTTATTCACTATACATATTCACCTGTAAATTCTGTATATTTATTCACTATACATATTCACCTGTAAATTCTGTATATTTATTCACTATACATATTCACCTGTAAATTCTGTTTATATTAATAACCATCTTTCTATATATATTTATACATATACTCAGTACATATCCTTGTCCTGCACTTATTCAACCATTGTATATACTGCACTTGCTACTATTGCACTTCTGGTTAGACCTAAACTGCATTTCGTTGCCCTGTACCTGTACTTGTGTAATGACAATAAAGTTGAATCTAATCTAATCTAATAAACATAAAACCGATCCAACCTAGCCAGAGAGATAACACTGTCACGAACATGAGTCCAGGTGTACTGTCTTTGTGTCCCATTAGACTGTCTCCAAATGTCACATAACTCATGTGTCTTAACAAATTGAGTTAAACGATTACGAGAGGGCAAATGGGGCTCACAATGATTCCTATCCAAATTTGACACTGTACAGTTAAAATCACCACCCAAAAATAAGTATTCCTCGACACAACATTTTTGCATGACAGAACAAAGTACATTTAAAAACACCATCCTTTCCACAGCTGAAGTAGGGACATACACACAAATAAAGACAAAAGTAAATTTTTCAAAAGTAGCTCTTACTTTTAAAAGTCTGCCTTTAACCACTTCTTCAACCTGATAAGAGTGTGGAATAAAACTTTTGGTGAAAAGAATGGCAACCCCTCCACTAAGTGAGGTGTTGTGACTCAAAACTGAGACTCCATCCCACTCCGCTGCCCAATCAGCAGCATTTCTTAAATCACTGTGGGTTTCCTGCAACATGGCAACATAATTTTTTTTTGTTTAACCACCTCAAACACTTCAGCTCTTTTTTCCATTACCCTTAAACCATTTACATTAATTGTTGCAATATTCACCTCACACATGTTAGAAGAAAATAAAAAACAAAAACAAAGCAAAACTGCACTCACACACCCTTTCATGGTCATAGTATTAAGCTTTTTCACTGTCTTCATTTGTATCACCAGACGAGAGTGTTCTCACTATCTTTTTTAACCGATATATCTCTTTGTTTGTAAACAAACTTTCTGACATAAAAAGCCTAGTTTTGTCAACAAACTGTTTCAAGGCCGGAAAAACTCTGTTACACGCACCCCTTTTTTATTTTTAGTGGCCCTAAGAAAGAGTTTAATGTCATCAACTTCATAATTGCGGGTAGAAAAGTCACTCTGAGACAAACTAACGCTGGAATCAGAGGAATCTTTCCATTCCATCGTCACAATAGACATCCTCCACATCTGCTTTCTTTGCTTTATTAGCTTGAAAATCAGTGGCTTTTTTCCTCTTTGTTGGAACTTTGAATTGGCTTTGTTCTGCCTCCATTTCAGTGCCATCCCAATAAGAATCGGACTGCAAAACATTAACCGCACCATCACTTCTTTGCACGTCTGTCTGCACAACGGATTTAGAAATCGGAGTATCCGCATTTGCTGAAGTATTTTTTCCAACCACGGTCTCGGGATTAGTTGCCGGAGCTGTCACACACTCAGTCCTGGACAGACTCACGTCAACCTGACTCTGTCCCAGACGGAGCAGCGTTTGATGGTCCGGCTTCAGCCGAATCACCAACTCTGCCCCCACTATCATCGGCCACTGACCTATTTTCATTTGATTTACTAGGACATGTGCGAATTAAATGTCCTACCTCCCCGCAATTGAAACATTTCATTTTTTCCATCGTGGCATAAATAATATAATCACAATCATCAACTTTAAGATGCAGTGACAAATCGAGTTCTTCATCTTCCTTTAAAATCATGAAAAGAAAGCGTCTAAACGAAACCACATGTTTCAAAAGAGGGGACTTACAGCCAACTGGTATCATCTTAATAGGTGACACCAGTTTACCATAACGTGACATAATTCTCACCAAAGTTTCATCGCTTACAAAAGGCGGGACATTAGACAACAACACTTTCTTAGATAGCGTAGAAAGAGGGAGTACAGGAGTAAAAAGGTTATCAACAACTATACCAGTCTCAACTACCTCATTTGCTTTCTCAACCGAACTAAGAAAAACAACTGTGGCACTGTTCATCCTGGA
>NC_081157.1:54899866-54962672 GCF_012432095.1 Onychostoma macrolepis | reverse complement strand
GCTATTATCCACATAGATCTTTGATATGAATGAATACGAAAATCATTAATATCGCCGCCAAAAATAACTAGTACTCTGAGTAGTTTTTGAGAAGAGTAATTTGTACTTTTACTTAAGTACTGTTTTACACCAGTACTTTTACTTGTAATTGAGTATTATTTCAGCAATGTAACAGTACTTGTACTTAAGTATTTCAGCTCTTGGATTTTTTCTAATCCTAACCCTAACCCTAACCTAACCCTAACCCTAACCCTAACCCTAACCCTAACCTAACCTAACCCT
Organism: Onychostoma macrolepis; assembly: GCF_012432095.1. Taxonomy (NCBI): domain Eukaryota; kingdom Metazoa; phylum Chordata; class Actinopteri; order Cypriniformes; family Cyprinidae; genus Onychostoma; species Onychostoma macrolepis. The sequence goes on along the minus strand of NC_081157.1, from coordinate 54,962,390 downwards.
AACCTAATTTTCTGCACAAAGTGCAAAAAACAGTATGTCGGACAGACTAAAAATGAGGTGAGAACGAGAATATATCAGCACACTCATAACATCCTCCATAAAATACACAAACGGAGGTTTTGATCCAACATTTTTTAGTACATGGTCTCTCCTCTCTTAGAGCAACTGTACTACAAACTAACCCTCTGTGGAGTCTAAGGGACAGACTAAGGGCAGAAGGGTTTTGGATAAACAGACTCAATACCTTGTATCCAAGAGGATTGAATGAGGCCTAAGAGATGGTTGAGAGCCATGGAGAATTGTATTCCTGTCCTTTAAGATAGTGAGATTATTATATTATAACTATTATATAGACATACCACTAACATACCCAAAACCTACCCATTTTACCCCTTATGGACATAACTACACCATTCCTAAACCTACCCATTTTACCCCTTATGGACATAACTACACCATTCCTAAACCTACCCATTTTACCCCTTATGGACATAACTACACCATTCCTAAACCTACCCATTTTACCCCCCAGACACATAACTTTACCCCTATCCAACCTAAACCTACTCTGTCTACCCCGAATAAATTAAAGTAATATAAATACCTATAAAAAACCTTAATAAATAACACCTATAATTAAAAATAATACTCGTTCATACATTTAAAAATCTCACTATCTGTGGTTCAATAATAAAAAGGCCAAGTACATCGGTTACAGTGTGGTGGGCTTAGGGCGTGGGGGCGGGCCTCGGCCGAGGCGAGAGAGCGGCCAGAAGGAGTACGAAGGACTGAGCATTAACCAGAGCTGGACGCTGTTTCAGCTCTTGGATTTTTTCTAATCCTAACCCTAACCTACCCATTTTACCCCTTATGGACATAACTACACCATTCCTAAACCTACCCATTTTACCCCTTATGGACATAACTACACCATTCCTAAACCTACCCATTTTACCCCTTATGGACATAACTACACCATTCCTAAACCTACCCATTTTACCCCCCAGACACATAACTTTACCCCTATCCAACCTAAACCTACTCTGTCTACCCCGAATAAATTAAAGTAATATAAATACCTATAAAAAACCTTAATAAATAACACCTATAATTAAAAATAATACTCGTTCATACATTTAAAAATCTCACTATCTGTGGTTCAATAATAAAAAGGCCAAGTACATCGGTTACAGTGTGGTGGGCTTAGGGCGTGAGGCGGGCCTCGGCCGAGGCGAGAGAGCGGCCAGAAGGAGTCTGAAGGACTGCGCATTTACCAGAGCTGGACGCTGCTTCAACTCTTGGATTCTTTCTAATCCTAACCCTAACCCTAACCTACCCATTTTACCCCTTATGGACATAACTACACCATTCCTAAACCTACCCATTTTACCCCCCAGACACATAACTTTACCCCTATCCAACCTAAACCTACTCTGTCTACCCGAATAAATTAAAGTAATATAAATACCTATAAAAAACCTTAATAAATAACACCTATAATTAAAAATAATACTCGTTCATACATTTAAAAATCTCACTATCTGTGGTTCAATAATAAAAAGGCCAAGTACATCGGTTACAGTGTGGTGGGCTTAGGGCGTGGGCGGGCCTCGGCCGAGGCGAGAGAGCGCCAGAAGGAGTACGAAGGACTGAGCATTAACCAGAGCTGGACGCTGTTTCAGCTCTTGGATTTTTTCTAATCCTAACCCTAACCCTAACCCTTTTACCTCCCAGACACATATCTTTACCCCTATCCAACCTAAACCTACTCTTTCTACCCCGAATAAATTACCCAAACAAATTTTATCCATAAATATTAATAAATACCTAAAACCTACCCTTAGTAGGGAGGTTGGATTAATAAATAATACCTATAAAAACATTAATAAATAACACTTATAATTAAAAAATAATACTCATTCATACATTTAAAAATCTCACTATCTGTGGCTCAATAATAAAAAGACCAAGTTTATCGGTTGTGGGGTGGTGGGCTCATGCCGTGGGGGCGGGCCTCAGCCGAGACGAGAGAGCGGCCAGAAGGAGTACGAAGGACTGCGCATTTACCAGAGCTGGACGCTGCTTCAACTCTTGGATTCTTTCTAATCCTAACCCTAACCCTAACCTACCCATTTTACCCCTTATGGACATAACTACACCATTCCTAAACCTACCCATTTTACCCCCCAGACACATAACTTTACCCCTATCCAACCTAAACCTACTCTGTCTACCCCGAATAAATTAAAGTAATATAAATACCTATAAAAAACCTTAATAAATAACACCTATAATTAAAAATAATACTCGTTCATACATTTAAAAATCTCACTATCTGTGGTTCAATAATAAAAAGGCCAAGTACATCGGTTACAGTGTGGTGGGCTTGGGGCGTGGGGGGCAGGCCTCGGCCGAGGCGAGAGAGCGGCCAGAAGGAGTACGAAGGACTGAGCATTAACCAGAGCTGGACGCTGTTTCAGCTCTTGGATTTTTTCTAATCCTAACCCTATTACCAAAGACTACCCCTTTTTCTAAACCTCAAAAAAAGAAAAAGGGGGGCAGGGAAATTACCTTTTTTTTTTTATATTCAACACATGAAATACAAACAAATATGGACAATGCAAATAACATGAACATACACCAAGGGCCAAACTAACTACTGCAGCAGGCTGTTAATGTGAAGTCAAATTCAGCATCATCCAGAAAAACTGTCTGCCGGAACAGAAGCAAATATGTCCAGGTGCAAGTGAACTACCTTGAGTAATAAACATCCAGGAGGAACCAGCAAAAGTACAGTCAGCAAACCTGAAAACCACAGGGAAGCCAACAAGGCTGGACCATATGCAGTGCCAGACCAGCAAGACAACTCCAGATAGTCAGCAGAGCGACTGCCAGGAACATGAAGAGCATCTGAACCACCAGCACATCTGGCTAACCCTAGAATGCCAGTTAAAAACGCCTCACAGGACCAGCAGACAAGACAAATCTTGTGGACCAGTAGAAAATCATGTATGAAGCAACAGCAGAACTGAAAACAAAGGCATCACTGGCAGAGGGACAACCTACCTGACCACAAAATGAAGGAGTCTACATCAGCCACCATGACTAAAAGATGGAAGCTTGATTGGGATTGAAAATCAAAAGACGTTGTGATGTAAAAGGGGTATAAGGCCATAAAACAAGTGAAAAGTTAAAAATACATTCAGCATCAATACAAGGGAGAAAAAACTGTTTAATGGAGGAAAAGTAGTAGCAACTTCTAATAAGCATAAAAGGTGAAGTCAGTAAACTTAAACTGGCATGAATACAAACGGTATAAGGCATAGCCTGTAAAAGTAAAAAGCAGAAACGAAGGGAATAGCTGCTCAGGATCCATGCATGTATATTTATAAAGCAAGAATACAAAACAAAAATGATACAAAGAATATGAGCAAATGGCAATAGAATAGCACACAATGAGACAAATACACAACCAGCAACTAATACCAAAGGCAGTCAAAGAATATATGAAAGCAGAAACAGAAGGGCACAAACAAGATTTAAAAAAAATAAATAAAAAAAGCTTTAAAACGCTTTACAGGAAGGGCCATGAATACAAAAGGGGGGGAAAAAATACAAATTATCAAATCAATTTCACAAGTTTCAATCAACTTTGAGGGGTGAGACTGAATAAAGATCATAAACAAATAAAAGTACAAAAAAGACAAAAATGCAAGGAGCATAAAATTATAAACAGCAAAAAAGGTTATGAGTGGCTGCTCTAATTGACACAATGAACATGACTGCCGTAGCGAAACATGAAATTGTACGATTGTATTGAGGTGAAACTGACATCCCACTGTCAGTCCTGAATCCAGTGTCAAAATATTAAATGTGATTGTCAGTAGCGGAGCAAGTGAACAGAGATCAGAAAAACTGACAGGTGAAGCTGTGACTCTGAACAACAGATTGGCTGCTACAATTATGATCAGTTTCAATCAGCCATAGATGCACCAAAACACCACAGATGAACCACAATGGGGAATTAGAAGCCTGAAAACAGACGACAAACACTTACTTACAAACATTTATACAGCACTAATAAAAGCGGTCAATTGTTCAGAACATAAAACCTGCAAATTCCTAAAGAAAAGGGACACATGAGAGGAACAGTGCAAATGCAATCAAATGAAAAAGCAGAAAACCCTATTAAAATAATTAAACTTGGGTTTAGGCTCGAAAAATCCATAAGGGAGGTGGGGGGCACAAACAGTGAATTGGGACAAAAGGCATTAACGCAATGAGTTTAAAAGGGAAAAAGAAAAAAGTAAACAAAATAAAAATAAATAAATGCACAATTAAATACAAAATGGACACAAAGACTGCTGACATGCGAACTACAACACAAACATCCACACTGAGACAAGGCAAGTTTATTTATATAGCACAGTTCATACACAATGGTAATTCAAAGTGCTTTACATAAAATTAATATTCATAAAAACAAAAAAATAAAACCAAGGAATTGAAATTGAAAAAATTTAAAATTAAAACAGTTAGGAAAACATCAAATAAAGTGCACTAAGAACAGAAGAAGAAAAAACAGGTTAGTTTTGTTAAGTTAACAGACCAGTGATCATCAATCCCTAAAGCTGTAGTGTGCATATTAAAGACATCTCTCCACCTAATTTCTCTCATCACTGTGTTCAGGGCACCCCTGTCTATCTGATATTTGAGTTTGTGGTTTTGTATTTGCACCTGTCTCTGTATTCTGGTCCTCACCAAACAGTAAACATAACACTGGTTGATAAGGATAAATTGAAGAATGGACACAATCCATAACAGCTTTGCTGCAGAACATGGCTAAACACATTACATACAATATGAAAAATTTAAGAGTCTAATTTAAGACTCAATCAAGTTCAAAGAGCAAACAAGCCTAATAGAACTTAATTCTGGATGAAAAACCACTTCAGGACTCACCTACATTAGCCTCAAACAAAACAGGTTAGTTGCCTTTAAGGAACAGAACAGGAGCACATCCAACTCATCTAAGAAGCTGCACAGCTCACCTGGAAAACAGTTTGAGACAGTAGGTTTAAATGTAAACTACAAAACTCAAAGGAGATGCATAGAGATCAAATTTCAAGGTATTTAAGAGAAGGAAACCTGTTCAAGGTGAACTTGTGAGAGAGAAGAGGGCATCAAGTGTCTCATTGAAAGTCTATAAATGACCTTGATGCCTTGAGACTTATTCAGGAAAATACCAGATCCCAGCTAACCTGGAGAAAATTACATGCAAGGTAAATTCAAGATATTACAGAAAGCAAACGTGCTTGTTTGGTCTGGGGAAAAAAAGTGAAATCATGTCCTCTGGTACAATCAAGGTCTCAGTCCAGCCAAAGATGAGCTGACAACAGCTTCAGATCTGGGACTATGGAGGTGCCAAACCGCTGTACACATGTTGGTGGAGAGCAGGGAGTCAAACACACACGCACTTTAAACACACTATAAAAAAAATAGCATAACTTGCATCAAAAACACATTTACTCTTTATCAATTCCAGTTTGTACAGTCACCACAACATTGAGGATGTTAAATATCAAGGGTTTAACAAAAGAGAGCCCTTTCTGAATGTTACTCACTCATTTAAAGCAATAACGAAGCATTTGAAATTGTAATTAGCTATTAATCCTCAAGCACACAGATCGCTTGTGAATAAAATAAGAATCAAGTTCCTTCAGAACATGGCAGCATTGAGTCTTAACTGAAATTGACAAAAAAAATAAAAATAAATACAATAGTGTTAAACTGAAACAGTTATGGAAATATGCATTCACAATACATGCTGAATACTCTCCTCCGAGGCGATTTCGCTTGATGCAGCTCTTAACATCGGTGTCACACTCAAACTGCGCATGCAGAGAGAAACTCACCTGCCTGTAGCTTTTTAGCAACTTTTAGACCTTGATTAGCTGGTTCAGGTGTGTTTGATTAGGGTTGCAGCTGAACTCTGCAGGACTGAGCCACCCCTGGGTTAGATGTTTCAGTACCATTAAAATCAGTTACACAAGCAAGGTAAATAATTAAAAGAATAAAGTACAAACAAACATTGAAATTTTCACTGTGAGTGAGAATATTTCTTGTTTAATCTCCAATAGGTTATTCACTTTCCAACCTCCATTTTACACTGACAATCCTGTGAAACTTGTGAGCATTTATATTCATGGGCACAACCACTGATGGGGATGCAAGTGACCAGGAATACATTCATCAAATAACCAAATCTCAAGATTATAAACTCTTTGTACATGCATTAATCCACAAATTATTTAACAGACATTTATGCATAGTTCCAGTAATTACATTTGAAAACAAATCCATTTTACTCTCTTAATATTAATCAAGGGTTTTAAAACCCATGGTTCTTTAGTCAAATAAATGCGCATCAATGCCTTGCAACCACTGTATTTGGTCTGTATCCACAGTATAACCCATTAAGATTCAGCAAAGTTCAGGAATCCCATTCCATCGCCCCTTCCAGTTTTTAAATGAAGGAACTGCAACAAGGAAAACAGCAATGTGCTGAAAGAACATTAAATCGAATAAGAAATAGTGTAACTAAGTGCCTTATCTGAAGCACTGATCAGTGAACTTGTGATAGTCTCTTGGGTCTTCAAACATCTCTCTAAACAAAGAGGGCTTCACATGACATGCTAAAGTTTCTGCATTAGTGCTAATTCTGTAAGGACACAAGATATCACTTGTTCAAAATTGTCCACAACATTGTATGAATGAATGCAATTAAAGGAGCATCTTTCCTAGAAATTAACTTTCACATCAAAGTAAACACTGATAACAGTATCTGTGAGGCAAAAGCAGCATAAAGACGCTTTACAGGAAATAAATCCCAACACAGAAGCATAAAGAAAAGGCAAGTACTGAAAGAGACTTATTTGCACTTGCCAACCCTCAATAATCAGGTCTCCACATGAGAGCTCAGGCTCCTCCATTACTGCCAAAGATCCAAGTGCACAAGTGATCACTAACTGTATAAAGTTCAACACCTTTATAATAACAAAGGGATATTAACAACAGAACGGAAAGCCTCTTTAAAAAAAAAAAAAAAAAAAAGGCACTACGGTTATCAAACGGGCCAGTTGCATAAACAGACACTATGTTAAGACTGATTATCTCTTGGCTAAATGATAGTTGGACACTGGCCCAATGTTAATCATAAAATTGAGACTATCTACATTTTTATAACTGACTTTTAAACTATTACGACCAGTCTTGATAAAAAGTTCTAATTTGTTTTCAAGACTAGTCTAAGCAGTTTATGCAATCTGCCCAGAGACAGTCCTGCACTCTAAACTCAAACAAAGCACTCTAACAAACAAAACTTACATAAAATTACACTGAATAATAAAAATAAATAAAACACTGAAATATTTTTTGATTCAGTAAACCGCTTAATATATGCAATGTTGTAGATATTAGGAATCACAAGAGAACTCACCTCAGCAGCTGTTGATTTTCCATGAGAAAATTCATTCCATTTCCAGGTTTAACACACGTTGTGAGTTGACTGTGTAAATGAGATACATCTGTAAGTTAAAGTGAGCAATTTCAAATAAAATGAGAATAAAAGTCTTTAGAAATCTGTAGGGTTATTGAGTGGCTTCCATCAAGGAGGGGAAAAGAGTAGTTCACCGAGCTGATTGAAACAGAGAGCAAAGTGCTGCTTTGAGACTTGGATTCGACCAGAGGACAGTCAAGCCCTATATAATGCACAGCAAACAGATGGAGAGCCTTAATAAACATTTAAGCATACAGTGTGACGGGTCTCCTGTTCTTCCTGCTACGGCCGGCCAGTGGGTGTGGTTGGGAGACTCATCAAGTGAACCATGTACACCTGTTCTCCCCACTATAAAGCTTAGGCTTTGTTGGTATGGGGTGCCTGCTCCTGTTCGTATTTGTTTTGAATTTGGGCCTTTGTTTATTTGGACTTTATTTCCTTGGTTCTGGGATCAATAAGGAATCAATAAGGTGTAAAAACTCTTTCACCAGGGGTTTGGATGGACAGCAGAGGTGAATATTAAAATCTCCTAGAATCAACAGTCTATCACAGCGAGACACGATATCAGCAAGAAACTCTGAGAATTGTTGAATGAAGTCTTTGTTGTATTTTGGAGGCCTGTAAAGCAGTGCACATAACACAGGGCCCCCTATATCAATTCTCATTAACTGTACCTCAAAGCTGGAGTACACATCAGTATGCAATTTCTTGTTTTTAAAATTGCTTTTAAAAATAGTAGCAACACCACCACCATGACCAGTATGCCTTGGAGTGCTAAAAAATTCACAGTCCGGAGGAGCAAGTTCACCAAGAGATAAAAAATCATTCTGTTGCAGCCATGTCTCAGTCACAAATAAAAAATCAAGCGACTTTGTGATGAAAAAGTCATTTAAAATAAATGATTTGTTTGATAAGGACCTAGCATTTAACAAGGCCATCTTCACCATCTGTGGCAAGGCATTTACAGCATTTGACGATGATGACTTAATTGAACAGAAATTTAGTGGATTTACAGACCAGGATACTGCCTTTGATGATGAACGACGTGCTGAGATTAGTACTGGGATATTGTTACTGGAGGTGAGTTGCGCACCTATGCAAATACTGCGACGAGATCCTCGGTGGACATATCAAGGACAGCGCAGAATTTCCAAGGAAACACAAGATTTAAAAATGTCCACGGGAAGAGGATATGAACGATTCAAATTATGCAAATCCAAGGATGAATAGAAAAGAGTCATAACTACCCAAGTATAATAACCAAAATCCGAAGAAACAAGGTAGAGAGAACTGAAAGCAGTAGCACAGATGCACTCACAGATGAGTAGTGAGTAAGAGAGACTTCATCCTTGTAATATTACCAGATTCAGCGCTGACTGGACACGAAATCCAGCTGAGAGCACAGTCCAGGACCGCCGCGATTCAATCCACACCGCAACCAGCGGCACACCAGCCAGACGAGAGCAGTATCCAGGGCCGTCGCGAGTCGAACCTCACCGCAACCAGCGGCACAGCATCCAGCCAAGAGCAGTAGATCCCGAGCCGTCGCGTGTTGAACCCCACCGCAAACAGTGGCACACCAGCCAGACGAGAGCAGTATCCAGGGCCGTCGCAAATCGAACCTCACCGCAACCAGCGGCACAGCATCCAGCCAAGAGCAGTAGATCCCGAGACGTCGTGCGTCGAACCTCACGAACCCCATCGCGAGTTCATCCACCGCAAACGCCGAAACTCACATAAAGTAGTTATATATGAGTATTTTGAGGGAAGGAACGTGTAGGTAGATCCAAATATATCGTTAAAATATTTAAAAGAATTAACCCGGGAGCAGCGGCAGTCAGACACGCCAGTGTTCACTCGAACGAAGCCAATTATTAATTGGCCACAATTATTAATTGGCCACAATTATTAGCAACCGCCACTGATATACAGTATATATATATATATATATATATATATATATATATATATATATATATATTAATTCATCTGGGTCACACAGTTAAACCCCGCCTCAACAGCACTCGCCAATGAAAATACCTCCCGATTGGCTCGAAATATTCAAACTCAGTATGACATTTGTATTGGATAGATGTTTCAGTATTATTAAAATAAATATAAAGACAGTGAAAACAGTTACAAGAACAAAGTACAAGGCAAATATAAGTAACAGTGAGAAGTCTTTTGTTAAATATCATTAAATCCCTTTTTCAGAAGCTTCTTCACTCTTTAACTTCCATCTCAGATTGACAACCTTGTGCAAGTTCAGCTGCTAGGCATTTATACTCACGGGCACAACCATTAACTAGGATGCAAACAACCAGAAATTAAATTAATTAAACAGCCACATCTCAAGATTATAAACTTGTTGAACATGTTTTAATACTCAAATTATTATTTAACAGTCATGTATCGATTCAATTTCCTGTTGTCATTTTAAGACAACAAAAATAACCTTTATCCTCCACACTTGGTTTCTCCCATTTCTAATGATGCACCACAGCACAGATATAAAAGATCATTTTAGAGGTTGCACTGGATTTTCAAATGATTCCAGCCAGCTGTTAGATTGGGTTCTCAAATGGACTGATTTTCACTGAATTTCCAATGTTAAAAAATAAAGTTTTAATCAAGCTCAGAAGAGACTGTACCAAGTTTTAAAGTTTTACATTTACATTTATGCATTTAGCAGACGCTTTTATCCAAAGCGACTTACATTGCATTCAAGTTACAGTTTTTACATTTTATCAGCTCTTGCTTTCCCTGGGAATCGAACCCATGATCTTGGCGTTGCTAGTGCCATGCTCTACTATTTGAGCTACAGGAAAGTTTTATATTGAAGTTGAAAAATTTGGAAAGAGCCACAACCTATTCTACATAAAAAGTTAAGAAAAATTACATATTTCCTGTATGGCATTTTTATTTCATGACCAGAGGCGGACAAAGTACACAACTTCCTTACTTGAGTGAAAGTACAGATACCACTGGTCAAATACTACTCCACTACAAGTGAAAGTTGTAAAGACAAATTTTTACTTAAGTAAAAGTACGGAAGTACATGTTTTTAAAAGTACTTAAGTATCAAAAGTAAAAAGTGAATGCATTGTTTTATTGTCGCATTGTTGTATACTTACAATACCTTATGCCACTAATGCAACCTACTGAATACACTGATTAGCTTGTATTATCTTTGGAATTAAGAGCTTTTATGTTACCAAACCTATAGAAACGGAACAACTGAATGAAGATAATCATCTTTATTTTTGTATTTAACACCAGGAGTGTTAACTACATTGAACTCATTTTAATACTTTTTTAAAAGTTACAAAGTTCTTTTTCAAAGAGATATTGAAGTCTATGATATGGTTCATTAGTAAAACCAGTAAAACATGGTTAATTTTCCAAAGGGCTTTAAAGAGTTAACACATGCCCTTTTAGAGCGCTTTTAGCTGTGCAGTAGCGCGGACGTTTACATTAGTTTAGCGGGAAGGTCCCGAGGTTGCCAGATTTGTGCAAAAAAAACAGCCAAATGTCCATTCAAAGCAAGGCGGAAGAGAATGTTGTGGTCGATAGTGTCGAACACAGCGCTAAGATCCAGTAGAACTAATAAAGAGATACAACCACAATCAGATGATAGAAGCAGGTCATTTGTAACTCTAATGAGAGCAGTCTCAGTACTATGATACGATCTAAATCCTGACTGGAATTCCTCACAGATATCATTTTTCTCTAGGTAGGAATATAATTGTGAGGATACTACCTTTTCTTTGACAGAAAAAGGAGATTTGAGATCGGTCTGCAATTAACTAGATCTTTGGGGTCCAGTTGTGTTTTTTTAATGAGAGGCTTAATCACAGCCAATTTGAAGGTTTTGGGGACATATCCTAAAGACAATGATGAATTAATAATAGCCAAAAGAGGATCTATGACTTCTGGAAGCAGCTCTTTTAGCAGTTTAGATGGAATCGGGTCTAACATACATGTTGTTGGTTTAGATGATTTAACAAGTTTATACAATTCTTCCTCTCCTACAGTAGAGAATGAGTGGAATTGTTCCTCTGGGGATCTATAGTGCGCTATCTGATGTGATACTGTAGCTGACGGCTGCAAGGATAAAATTTTATCTCTGATAGTATCGATCTTGGAAGTGAAGTAGTTCATAAAGTCATTACTGCTATGCTCTTGGGAAATGCCAACACCTGTTGATGCTTGATTTTTCGTTAATTTAGTCACTGTATTGAATAAATAACTTGATGGAATTACATTTTGTCTCTACAGCAATCTTAGATTGGTGCATTACAGGCCGCAGATTAGATGGGTCAGCCGTATGTCTTTGAGAAGGCCTTAGACTTTCTATCACGTGCTAAAACAGAGATAGAGAAAGCTACAGGCACACTGGGTTCCTGCTTGTTCTGTAAACATTTGTGAATGTTGCTGCTAATATAGCGGGAACCCGACACATATCACTGAGAGCTGTTTTCAGTTGTTTTTGGTTCACCTTCAGCTGATGGAGGAAGGTTTGGGCCCTGACATTGTGGCAGCGGTCGAAGAGTTTTCACAGGAGAAGAAGGGACAGCTGGGCCTGCAGTGGTTGGGGGGCCTGCCGTTTTTTAGTTGATATCTGGGGGCTTGCAGCAAAAGAGTGGGAGAGTTTGGTCCCAGCATACACCAGTTCCTCCATTTTCTGTAAGAAGCTTAGAAGTGGAGATGCTGGAGGGAGAGATAATGTGTCTGGTGAGATAGGCTCTGGCTCTGGTGTTTCCGGTGGCTGTGATATGTTGTCCTGGCTTCCCTGCCTGTTTTCCAGAAAGTCGTCCTTGGGTGTCGAGTCTTGGAGCTGATGTAGTATGTCACAATCTGTTTGTGATGAGCTCTGTGGGCAGGGCTCAGCTGGGATAGTCTCAGTGAGGAGAGCTTGTTTTGGCTGCATGGTGTTATCAGTGTCCTTGTGGGATGTGTCAACCATATGATGACTCTGAAGCTGATATGAAGTCCTGTTGTCACTCATATTCTGTCTAGGTGTGTGTGTGCCATCCAGGCCGAGTGGATTGGCACACACCACTGAAGGATGACGGATGGAGAAATAGATATTTTCCTTTAGCACTCTTGTACCAAGGTTGTTTGGGTGGAGGCCATCCAGTTTAAACAGCTGTCTATGGCCCCAGAAAAGATTTAAGTTGTCGGTGAAGTTGACTCTTAATTTCTAGCGATTATCGCCGATTTGATTGCACAGATACTATTTAAACTAAACTGAGCTAGACAATGACATCTCTGAATTCAATAATGAAATGCCTTTAACTGAAAATTGAGTGTTTAATCTCACCATTATACATTACTGACACTCTATCTTCCAATTTGATACTGTTAAGTGCTTTGACACAATCTGTATTGTTAAAAGCGCTATATAAATAAAGGTGACTTGACTTGACTTGACTCCTTTTATACTGCAGGTTCTTTGTAGCCATGTATTCAGCCCAAGCAGCCGTGAAAACATATTAGTTCCCCTTGCTGGGAGTGGTCCACTGATGAATGACTGAACTTCAAGTCTTTGAAGTGTATCAAAGAGTTCACTGAAATCCTTCTTAAGGAGTTCTAACTTCTCTTTCCGAATATCATTCTTCCCCACATGGATGATGATTCGATTTGCAGTCTTGTGCTTCATCAGAATGTTCTGAAGTTCCTTGTTCACATCAGAAATGGTTGCTTGAGGAAAGCAGCATGTAGTTGTAGTCCTGCTACTGATGTTTCAAATAAGATATGTCTCAAAAACCTTCAAACTGGCTGTTATTAAGCCTCTCATTAAAAAACCACAACTCGACCCCAAAGAATTAATTAATTACAGACCGATCTTGAATCTCCCTTTTCTGTCAAAAGATATTAGAAAAGGTAGTATCATCACAACTATGTTCCTTCTTAGAGAAAAATGATATGTGAGGATTTCCAGTCAGGTTTTAGACCATATCATAATACTGAGACTGCTCTCATTAGTTAAAAACGACCTGCTTTTATTATCTGATTGTGTTTTTATCTCTCTATTAGTGCTGCTGGATCTTAGCGCCGCTTTTGACATTATCGACCACAACATTCTTTTAAACTCAGCATGTTCAGTATAAACTATAGCAGGGTTCGGGCACGCAGAAGGATAATTGCTGGCACGCGAGCAAAAGGGAAAACTGTATACTGACGTACATTTTGATGTAATAACTTCTCATAGTCACACAGCCTGTTAGGAGCTATAAATACTATTAAAGTGTGAGAATTAACTTGCTCTAGTCTATGGATGCGCGCGTGACCGCTGCACATAGGCACTTCAGATCAAATTCTCAGTGGTCTAATAGCGCTCGTCAAAGTCAAAATGACTGAGATGGACAATCAAATCAAAGTAGGCGGGGTTTACCATTCACAGATGCTGAGCACAATGCGTTAGTTAAATGTTGAAAGAGAGCGAGGTAAGATGAAGCTGCAAATCATTTAATATTAGTCAAATGTTTTACACAGAAATGTTAAATGACCGACAGCTATGTTCAGTGATGCAAACTTGAATTGTTTATTTCTCAAATATGGCCATTTTGAGAGAGAGACAGATGTGTAAATTGTCTGCGTCTGTGTCTCAAACAATGAAGCTGAGTTATAGTTACTTAAAAAAACAGCGATTTCACCCCCTCGTTGTAGCGATTCAGTATCAATTAATAAAAGTTGCGTGGCAGCACTGACAAGAAGTTTATGAGCTTCTGAATGTTACTTTTTGCACAGAGTGATGGGGGTGGGGGTGTATTGGCACAGTGGTTAACCAGAAAAATGAAAAATGGCACCAATTCATACGTCATTAATAGCAGTTAACTTCCGTTATTTAGTGCGATTGCTTTCACATCAGAAGCAAGCCATATTGGAGTTCGCATGAACTGTACCCCAGACCACCCTTTTAGGTGGACTTGGGTACAGTTCGCAGGTGCGTACCCGAGTTGAGGAAACATTGTTCATAAAATCCAAATGAACCTAACTCTCATGTCAAACAATCCTGCGTGTGCACCAAAATTGCTAGTTTGAAGGCCTCCCTAATGTCTAATTTTACAGCTACTCTATGTGTTTGTTACCTTCCCAGCTTCACGGCTCTTGGCTCTCAGCTTGTTGACCTGGGACTCAGTGATGTCAGCGTGCTCCTGAGACTCCTCCAGCTCGTGCTGCACCTTCCTGTACCTGGACAGGTGAGTGTTGGCCTGCTCCTCCTGTTAAGGTATCCAACCTCTTTCAGAGCATTGCACTGATGACACTGAATGTATTGTCTAGAAAATATCAAAACCACACACTCAAGACATTTGACATTAGACTTCTTCAGCCTGGCGCTTGTAGGACTTCACTTTCAGCTGCAGCTTGTCCACCAGATCCTGCAGTCGGGTCACGTCCTTCTTGTCTTCCTCAGTCTTTGGGTGAAAGTATTGTTGATGGTCTTAGTTAAACTATGTATGTATGTGTGTGTGTGTGTGTGTGTGTGTGTGTGTTACCATTCAAACATTCAAATCCAAACAGAGATGAAAATTATCCCCCCAAAACTGTTTAAGTGACTTGACAATATGGAATTCTCTAGGATGTCATTGCATGGTGTAAAATTAAGATTCATTTTCACTGGAATTGACAGAAAAATAAAACTCACTATTTAAAACTTGTGTTTATGTAAACTCTATATAAACTCTGTTTATATAAACTACATAAACTTGTGTTTATGGGGAAGTCGTGGCCTGATGGTTAGGGAGTCGGGCTTGTAACCTGAAGGTTGCTGGTTTGATTCTTGCGCTGGCAGGAATTGAAGGTGGGGATTGTGAATGAACAGCACTCTCTCAAACTCTTCATTACTTTTTTTTTTAAAGGTACATTGAATTGAAAAATCTGTGTACGTACAGATAGATCTTATTGGTGTCATGATAGGATCGATAAGTCTTCACTGTGGCCTGGATGAGTGACCTAAACCTCATAATACAAACAGAAGAGCTCACAGTGCTATATTTAATGTTTTCTCCATATAAGATCATGCTGTTTATAACTATGAGAGTCATAATGTTACTATGAAATAAGACTGTAGTGACCACTGTGGTTTAAATACAATAAAAGAAAAAAAGATTTAAACTAATTTGTGTAAAAAGTTGACATTATATGCAAACATAACTTTATCTTGACTTTGAAGAGGAAGTAATATGGACACTAAATGTCCAAAAACAAACACAGAAACAAAATATGTCAGTATGGTGTATGACATTGGGTGATTTAGCAATTTTAATCGATATCAATCGATAAATACATTTAAAAAAATACATTCTATATTACCTTTACTAAAAATAAAAGCTTTTAGTCATCAGCTTTTGTTGGTCTTGCTGTCACACCTGAAACTCAATACCAGTAACAGCTGACTACTTCTCCACATCCAAACCAAGTTACTCTTCTGTGCCAAGTTGTATTCCTTTTATGGATGCTACACTGAAATAAGAGCTGTTAAATCAAATTAAACATTACAAACAAACAAGTTCACATATGACAACCTACATAATGCATGGATTGTAAAACATTTTAAACAATATAAAGTACATAATACAAAAATCTAGGAGCATGCTATTTTACATTACAAAATAATGTATATAAAATATTTTTAGATAAGGTAAAACAATTAAAAAAGAAAAAGAAAAACGTGCATGCTATAGCAAACCAAAAAAAAAAAAAAAAAAAAAAAAAAATTTAAAATGACAAACAAGAAAAGAATGTCAACTTGAATTCTATTTTCCACTAGGACAGAGTTACATTACCATACACCAAGTAGAATTACATGACCAAATCAAGCTGGACAGTTCTGCTGACTGTTCAGCAACAACACTATATAAATGGCAGCCACTGTTGGTAGCACAGTAGCCTATAAAAGGTGGGTAAGATATGCCACTTATCTGCAATTTCAGAAAATGGTTTATATGTGTCTACATTTGAAATCATTTTTTAGCATATATACTCTAACATATGTAGTTAAAACACCATGCAATAATTTTGTTGTTGTTGTTTGTTTGTTTGTTTGTTTGTTTGTTTGTTTTTTAATTTGGTTTGTTTACTGTTTTTTTTTTTTTTTCCAGAATCCTGAACTTGACGGCTGATATTTCTCTCTGAACATCTTACAAGGTAAAGTGCTAATAATGTAAGATTAAAAGTTCTTCACTTGCAAAATGATGCTAAAAATACAGTATAATATTTCTGGAAGGTTCTTTAATTGGTTTTAGTAAATGAACAAATATCTTAACGTATTAGAGTTAAAAGCTAAAGAAGTTTGAAAAAATTAAACAAAAGTTAAAAAGTTAACCAAATTAAGTTTGCCAGCATTATGATGTCAGTTCTGCTCCACAGTGAAGTGCCATCATGGGAGATGGTGAAATGGAGTGTTTCGGCCCGGCGGCCATTTACCTCCGGAAGACAGAAAAAGAGAGAATCGAGGCTCAGAACACCCCCTTTGATGCCAAAACGGCATTCTTTGTGGCAGAGCCACAAGAGATGTATCTGAAAGGTACTCTTCTTAGCAGAGAGGGTGGCAAAGCTACTGTCAAAACTCTGTGTGGGAAAGTAAGTATCATAGATTAAAAAAAATAATTAATTTAAAAAACAAAAAACAATTTCAAATGCTACTGTAACTGAGTCTGCAGGAGTTAAACAAGTTCAGTGAAATATTGTACAAAACGTGCACAAAAAGTCTCATCCTTCTTGATTACTGATCAATGTTTATTACAGACACTCACAGTAAAAGAAGATGATATTCACCCCATGAATCCTCCCAAGTTTGACAAAATTGAGGACATGGCCATTATGACCCACCTCAATGAGCCTTGTGTGCTGTATAACCTCAAAGAGCGTTACGCAGCATGGATGATCTACGTAAGTCTAAGTAAATAGTGTTTTATTGCTAGGATGGGACGGCAGCATTGTAAAACTATCTATCTCTGTTTCAGACCTACTCTGGCTTGTTCTGCGTCACTGTCAACCCCTACAAGTGGCTCCCAGTGTACGATGCAGTTGTTGTGGCTGGATACAGAGGCAAAAAGAGGATTGAAGCCCCACCTCACATCTTCTCCATCTCCGACAATGCCTACCAGTTCATGCTCACTGGTAAGTGGATTCTGGAAGTGTGTCAATACATGAGGGTTAAAAATAAAAATAAAAATGCACTTTACAATAACTAGTGTGAAGTATTAGTGTATGATTCATTGTCTATGAATTGTTGTTGTGAGTAAGATCAATAAACTAAATACAAATAGTATGTATGGCATTTTATATTATTCATTAAACATTTTTAGAAAAAAGTAAATTAGTCTGTATAAAAGAGGACTGATATTTTTTCATCTTTAGTTAAAAACTAGCTTGTAAACCATAGATGAGGTTTTCAACAGATGCAAAACCTCTCTCTAAAGTTAAAGAATACATTCATTTGGTAAGTGCTTTATAAGTACTACTACTTTGGTTTACTTCACACATACACACACAAAAAAACCCCACTTATATGGCACCAAACCTTTTCTATATAAACTTACATGAATCAATATAAATAAACAACCTATTAATGTGTAAATGCAAGAACAACAACAACAACAAAAAAATCCCAAAAAATTCTTCACAAACAATTTCTACCTATTTTGGTAATCCTATTACATTCCATGCTTTATTTTCAGATCGTGAGAACCAGTCTGTCTTGATTACGTGAGTAAATATTGCTCTGATGGAATAAGCTAAAGCTTTTCAATTATATACATAAATTAATTGAAAATGTATGACTAAATGATGATTTTGTGTCAATCTCCAGTGGAGAATCTGGTGCAGGAAAGACTGTGAACACAAAACGTGTCATTCAGTACTTTGCAACTGTTGGTGCGATGTCTGGAGCAAAGAAGGCAGAGCCGGTCGCTGGAAAAATGCAGGTTTGTGAATACCTTTTCTAGACGGTGTTATTGATTACAGTATTTGTGCTTCACCTCATACCTATCTACTGCCCTACAATAACATCTAGGGATCACTGGAGGACCAAATTGTGGCAGCCAACCCTCTGCTGGAAGCTTATGGTAATGCCAAGACTGTGAGGAATGACAACTCCTCTCGTTTTGTAAGTTATGCACTTATGAATACATTTATACATTACATTTACATTTAGCAGACACTTTTATCCAAAGCGACTTACTGATATACATTTTTTTTATCAGTATGTGTGTTCCCTGGGAATTGAACCCATGACCTTTTGCGCTGCTAACGCAATGCTCTACCACTGAGCCACAGGAACACTGTGCTCTGATTATGAATCATTATAACATTGTACAACATCAGTCACACTTTCAAAACTGCTAAGCAGTTCAGATTTTCTAAATTATTTCAATCTCTGTAGGGTAAATTTATCAGGATTCACTTTGGCACCACTGGAAAACTGGCCTCAGCTGATATTGAAACTTGTGAGACATCATTGTTTTAAGCCAAATATTTTTATTTGGAGACTAACAGGTGGATTAATCAATTGAACTCAATGTCTTTTTTCATCACTTTTTACAGATCTGCTGGAAAAGTCGAGAGTGACATTCCAGCTGTCTGCTGAGAGGAGTTACCACATCTTCTACCAGCTCATGACTGGACACAAGCCAGAACTGCTCGGTGAGAAATCCACAGGATTGTGTTTCAGTTATTTCCTTGTTTGAGAGCACTGTTAACATGCTGCACATCAACTCTTTACAGAGGCCCTGCTCATCACCACCAACCCTTATGACTATCCAATGATCAGTCAAGGTGAAATCACTGTCAAGAGTATCGATGATGTGGAGGAGTTCATTGCCACAGATGTATGTGGACAACTCAGTTTTTATTATTAGTAGTAGTGGTATTTTCAGGTTACAAGCAATGTTTCTGACATGAAATTAATAAGAACAACAATAGCATGAACTGGTGTTAATACTGCATGACATGCAATATAAACTGCATATTAATGCATTGTGTTTTATTTGGTCTGTGTAAAAACAGACTGCCATTGACATTCTGGGATTCAGTGCTGATGAGAAAATCAGCATCTACAAGCTGACAGGTGCTGTGATGCATCATGGGAACATGAAGTTCAAACAGAAGCAGAGAGAGGAGCAGGCTGAACCTGACGGCACTGAGGGTAAGATGTTCTATCAGCACATATTTACATTCAAACATTCTCTTTGTTAGTAAGAATAATTTCTAAAAAATATTCTTCCTCAGTGGCTGATAAAATCGCCTACCTCATGGGCATCAACTCTGCTGACATGCTGAAAGCTCTGTGCTACCCCAGAGTGAAGGTCGGGAATGAGATGGTGACCAAAGGCCAGACAGTACCACAGGTGATCGCTTACCTTCTCAATAGATGAAAAAACCTAGAAATATCCCATAGACACTCAGAAAACAGATTTATTTATTGAAAAAAAAGTAGGTCTAATATCAATTACACTGACCTTTGAATTTCTCAGGTGAACAATGCAGTCTCGGCTCTCTGCAAGTCTGTCTATGAGAAAATGTTCTTGTGGATGGTCGTCCGTATTAATGAGATGTTGGATACCAAGCAAGCTAGACAGTTCTTCATTGGTGTATTGGACATCGCTGGATTTGAGATCTTTGATGTGAGCATCCGTCATTAGTGTTTCTGTAAGAATCAAGATATAAAACATAACAGTCAGCAGTAATAATTTTAATTATCAGTTCAACAGCTTGGAGCAGCTTTGCATCAACTTCACAAATGAGAAACTGCAACAGTTCTTCAACCACCACATGTTTGTTCTGGAGCAAGAGGAGTACAAAAAAGAAGGTATTGATTGGGAGTTTATTGACTTTGGTATGGACTTGGCTGCCTGCATTGAGCTCATTGAGAAGGTAAGAGGACGTTCAGTAAATTAAAATGTCAGTTCTCATTGTGCCTGTACTTGAGTGTGGAATATTTCTTCAACAGCCAATGGGCATCTTCTCCATCCTTGAAGAGGAGTGCATGTTCCCCAAGGCAACAGACACAAGCTTTAAAAACAAGCTGCATGACCAGCATCTGGGCAAATGTGCAGCTTTCCAGAAGCCCAAGCCTGCCAAAGGTAAGGCAGAGGCCCACTTCTCTCTGGTGCACTACGCCGGCACTGTGGACTACAACATTGCTGGCTGGTTGGACAAGAACAAGGATCCACTGAACGACTCTGTTGTGCAACTTTACCAAAAGTCATCTCTCAAAGTGCTGGCCTTCCTGTATGCCGCTGTTGCGGGTGCTGAAGGTATGAACATCTGCATTTCCTGAATTCTTCAATATTAATTTTTAATGACGTGCAAACCAGAGAAAAGATAACTGTATCTCAATGTAGCACACCATGTGATCACACATTCTAAACTTCATAAAAAACATTAAGCATATCTATGCAAGATGATAACAGAGCAGTTAATATGTTATTATCAGATACCAGTCTGTTGAACAGCTTAATATAAAGCAACATAAAACCAATAATAACTTCTTTCTTTGACATAAAACAGCAGAGGGTGGCGGTGGAAAGAAAGGCAAGAAGAAGGGTGGTTCCTTCCAGACCGTGTCTGCTCTTTTAGGGTAAACACAATTCTCTATTTTAATGAAGGATGTGAACATCTTCTCCATTAAAGACTGAACTATTCTCATCAACATTTCCACAGGAGAACTTGGGTAAGCTGATGACTAACCTGAGGAGCACTCACCCTCACTTTGTGCGCTGCTTGATTCCAAATGAGTCTAAGACTCCAGGTAAACTTGATTCCTAAAGACTCAAATTCATCACAGTTTTGAAAATACTTCTTAAACATTAAGAATATTTGCATTGCAGGTCTGATGGAGAACTTCCTGGTTATCCACCAGCTCAGGTGTAATGGTGTACTGGAGGGTATCAGAATCTGCAGGAAGGGTTTCCCCAGCAGAATCCTATATGGTGACTTCAAGCAGAGGTAAAGACTTTTTGCAACCTCCTAATTGCAGATGATGCACCACCTAATCTTCACCATCTTAAGAATATGTTTTTGTGGTTTCACAAGAAGATGACTCTCCTATGAATTTCCTCTAGATACAAAGTATTAAATGCTAGTGTCATCCCTGAGGGACAGTTCATTGACAACAAAAAGGCTTCAGAGAAACTCTTGGGCTCTATTGATGTTGACCACACCCAATACAAGTTTGGACACACCAAGGTGAGCTCCTCAGTTAATATACTACATGACCAAACAAAAAGTTCTCTAATTATAATTAATGACTTGATAATTTACGTATTTCCAGTAAAAACAAATCTTAAAGCCACACTACACAATCATAACATTCCTATGTCGTGGCCTAATGGTTAGAGAGTCAGACTTGTAACTCAAAAGTCGCGGGTACCAGCAGGGATTGTAGGTGGGGGGAGTGAATGTACAGCGCTCTCTTCCACCTTCAATACCACGACTGAGGTGAGACCCTTGAGCAAGGCACTGAACCCCCAACTGCTTCCTGGGCGCTGCAGCAAAAATAGTTGCCCACTGCTCGGTGTGTGTGTTCACAGTATGTGTGTTTGTTCACAACTCACTACTGTGTGTGTGGACTTGGATGGGTTAAATTCAGAGTACAAATTCCGAGTATGGGTCACCATACTTGGCTACACGTCATGTCCTATATGGACCCCCTTTGTGCTTAGGAAATTCATGCTTCCCCAAACTGTTAAATCAGATATAAAATCACTAGAATACTCAATTGTCAGCATTCTAGCTAAATTGTATTTTTATTATATTATTTTAACAGGTGGTACAATCCTAATCATATGAACCTTTTACAAGCAGTGTATTTTAGGGGTTCAGATAAATAGATGATTGAAGAAAATGTCAGTAATCAAATTAAAGCATATTCTACAACCCACATAGCAATTTTTCTCCGGCCCACACAACCAGCTTTTACTTGGCCCACATACCGCAATGAATTACGGTCCTAGTGTGGACCAGGTCTGGATTCCAGACAAGGGCCACACATGGGCCATAGTTGGCCCGAGTCTCAGCCAAGTTAATTACCCATATCTGGCCCTGAATTGGGCCAGATCAAAATGTAAGATTGGAACCAAAACACAACCTTAAGTAAACCATATCAACACCAGTCTTTAACCAGAAAGCCCAAAACGGAGCCACACCTGAGCCTGATCCACAGGTGGACTAAACCTGGAAGCTAAATTACAGGCCATACAAGGGCCATGACAGATCCATATCTCAGCCACCTGTATGACCATAGCTGGCCTTATACGCTGAACCAGATGGGTTCCACATGTCAGCCTCAACAAAACCATAATCAAGCCATTTGATACACACCCCTCCCAGATGAATAGTCACAACAACGACATTATTCTGCACAAATATTTAATCATGTTTAACATTAAAGCATTGACACCTGACATTTTACAGTTGTACAAACACTCAACATATAACACTTGAACATCCATATAAATATATATATATATATATATATATATATACATACACATACACACACACACACACACATATAAATACAAGCATATAAAATAAAGGGTACATTTAGAGAGTACACCAGTTCAGCATGAACCAACAAAAATTATGAATGCTCATGATTTTTCTGGAACATAAATGAAAGATTACCCTTCAGTAAGCATCCAGGGTCAAAACATTATGCACAAATATGCAAGTCTTAATACGCATATAGCATTTAAACACTTAAGAGCCATCATTAACCATGCACAAATAATCACAAGCTCCCACATTGAACCTGAATCAAGCATTATAATACATCAGCCAATCCAGGCCCTTAACCAACCCACTTCAATTTTTTTTTTTTTTTTTGGCAATTCACCATTTTAAAAAAAATATCACTTTATGGATATACAGCAAATGTGGAGGGAATTATGCTTCACACTGGTGCACTTATGAATAACTGTATTACAGCAAACCAAGCTGAATGAATCTCACACCTAAAGCCCAAACAAAGTATACTTCACGTTTTATGTGTACGCGAGGGACAGTGTACAGTGTGGGTGAGGCAAATTGTGTCATCAGAACGTGCACCACTCGATTTTTGTAACAGCGAGTACTTTGTACGCTCAGGTCGCACATGCGTACTGAAGTAATTCTTAATTTTTAAGTACTCAGTTTTTTTTTTGAAGGTGGCAACACTGTCCCGGTCCACTGTTTCACAGTAGAAAACTAATCTAAGAGACGGAGAATGACAACAAAACAGCGAGCGGAAACTGCAACAACAGACACTCAGCTTTGGTTTAAAAGAGTTCATAAATATTTGTTATCAGTCATTACTTAACAGGGAAAAATAGAGCAGACACTGAACATGAATGAAGCTTTCTAGAGCGCATGTGTGGAGCATTCAAACACAACTTCAAATGGAGTATACTTTTGAAAGGCTACACGTTTGACTGCATACGCTAGCATACGCGTACAATAACAAAGTATACTTAGGCCTTAACAGCATTATGGTCAGTTCACACTTCCACAAAAACTTAAAAAAAAAAAGAAAAAAAAAAGGCTTATTTTGTTTTTCTTGGTCAGTGTGTTCACCCTGGAGTATGGCAGTGAATTGGCTTTTAGGTGTTTTCAAAAACAAAACAATAAATATATATATATATATATATATATTTATTTATTTATTTACACAATTAACATTAAATTCTTAAATAAGGTACTTTCTCTATTCAAGTGTTCATTTACATTTATGGTGCTTTTCCACTGCATGGTACGGCACGGTATGGTTCGGTACGGTTCACTTTTGTGGGCTTTTCCATTGGGTACAGTACCTGGTACCTGGTACTTTTTTTAGTACCACCTCGGTCGAGGTTCCAAGTGAACCGTAAAATTACCAAAACGTGACGTGTAAACTCTGCTGATCACTGATTGGCCGGAGAGAATCTACCTGCAACACGAGACACAACAGAACCGCTAGATTTAAATCAGCACAGCCAGCAAAGGATCGAACGCAGCTGTTTTGAATGAGCGCACCTTTCTTTTAACAACCAAAAAAATGGCTATTACAGACTGTCCTCTCGTTGATAGCCGAGGACGGGATCCAGCGAGAGCGTGATGGAGCGACGCAGAAAGAAAAAGTTTTTCAGGAGTCACATCAGTAGAGGCGGCGCAACTATAACGACAATGTAAATAATCCTGCCCACTCTAAAGCGGTTCTAAACTGCAGTGGAAACGCAAACTGAGCCGAACTGAGCCGTGCTGTGCCGAGCCGAGTTGTACCATGCAGTGGAAAAGTGCCATTATAGTGACATCAATAGCTGAAAAGTCCAAGGCGACTGACGTATTAAGTCAAGTCACCTTTATTTATATAGCACTTTTAAAAATACAGATTGTGTCAAAGCACTTAACAGTATCAAATTGGAGGATAGAGTGTCAGTAATGTATAATGATAAGATTAAACACTCAATTTTCAGTTAAAGGCATTTCATTATTGAATTCAGAGATGTCATTGTCTAGCTCAGTTTAGTTTAAATAGTATCCCGTGGTCTTGTCCCGATGGAGCATTTTAATTTATAAGTTAATGTATTTCTTATATTTGTGTTTTATTCATTATTTGAAGTTTTTCATTTATATGATTTAATCATTTGCTATAATTGTAATGTACAATTTCCATTATTCTTATTATTCGCTAAGAATTGTGGTTAATTTTTTACTGCCATTATTCACATACCCCACTGGACAGCACAAATGATGGACTCGCTGGACTGGTCGCTGTTTTAATTTATTTACGTCTAATGCATAATGATTTTGTATGTATTCCACGCTTTTTTGGCGCCATAGAAATATGATGGAATATGTTTGCCTATACGCTGCCGTCGCGTTCTACTCACCGTTTCTGGATGAGGGTAAGGAACAGAGACTGCTGGCAGCTTGTTGTGTTTTCCTCAGAATGCGATGCTTTTTTCCCTCCATCGTTTCTAATCTTCGTATTATTACAGGTGCGTGTCACGTTATTCATATATGTCACAAGCGCATGCGCACTTTGGTCAGAGCGGCAATACTGCGATTAAGGTGTTTACATGCCTGTATATTCCGATTAAAATCGGCGTACGCCACCTATGTTAATACGATTATGCTTGCTGCGATTATGAGCTTAATCGCATTATTTAGATCAAGTATTGCGTTTACATGAGGTAAAGCATAATCGCAATATCGCCAAAATTTCATTATAATCGCATTAAGAGGGTCCATGTAAACGCACTTAATGTTCTAGGTTATTACATGTGGGGTTTTTAGGTCCGATAATTAACACCTCTGTTTTTTCAGAATTTAGCAGTAAAAAATTACTCGTCATCCAGTTTTTATATCGACTATGCATTCCGTTAGTTTCTCAATTTGGTGTGTTTCACCAGGCTGCGAAGAAATATAGAGCTGAGTATCATCAGCATAACAGTGAAAGCTAACACCATGTCTCCTGATAATATCTCCCAAGAGTAACATGTAAAGCGTGAAAAGTAATGGCCCTAGTACTGAGCCTTGAGGTACTCCATATTGCACTTGTGATCGATATGATACCTCTTCATTCACTGCTACGAACTGATGGCGGTCAGATAAGTACGATTTGAACCATGCTAAGGCGATAGTGTCGAACGCAGCGCTAAGATCCAGTAGAACTAATAAAGAGATACAACCACGATCAGATGATAGAAGCAGGTCATTTGTAACTCTAATGAGAGCAGTCTCAGTACTATGATATGATCTAAATCCTGACTGGAATTCCTCACAGATATCATTTTTCTCTAGGAAGGAATATAATTGTGAGGATACTACCTTTTCTAGTATCTTTGACAGAAAAGGAGATTTGAGATCGGTCTGTAATTAACTAGATCTTTGGGGTCAAGTTGTGGTTTTTAATGAGAGGCTTAATCACAGCCAATTTGAAGGTTTTGGGGACATATCCTAATGACAACGATGAATTAATAATAGCCAAAAGAGGATCTATGACTTCTGGAAGCAGCTCTTTTAGTAGTTTAGATGGAATCGGGTCTAACATACATGTTGTTGGTTTAGATGATTTAACAAGTTTATACAATTCTTCCTCTTCCACAGTAGAGAATGAATGAAATTGTTCCTCAGGGGATCTATAGTGCGCTATCTGATGCGATACTGTAGCTGATGGCTGCAAGGATACAATTTTATCTCTGATAGTATCGATCTTGGAAGTGAAGTAGTTCATAAAGTCATTACTGCTATGCTCTTGGGAAATGCCAACACCTGTTGATGCTTGATTTTTCGTTAATTTAGTTACTGTATTGAATAAATACAGAGGGTTATGTTTGTTTTCTTCTAGAAGAGACGAAAAGTAATCAGATCTAGCAGTTTTAATGCTTTTCTGTAGGATAGGGTACTTTCCGCCAAGCTAAACGAAATACCTCTAATTTAGTTTTCCTCCAGCTGCGCCCATTTTCCGGGCTGCTCTCTTTAGGGCGCGGTGTGCTCATTATACCACGGTGTTGGACTCTTATCCTTAATCTTCCTTAAGCGTAAAGGAGCAACCGCATCTAAAGTGCTAGAAAAGAGAGAGTCCATAGTTCCTGTTACATCATCAAGTTGTTCTGAGCTATTGGATATGCTGAGGAACTGAGATAAGTCAGGAAGATTATTTATAAAGCAGTCTTTTGTGGTAGAAGTGATGGTTCTACCATATTTGTAACAAGAAGTTGGCTTTACAGCTTTAGCTATATGGAATATACAGGAGACTAGATAATGATCTGAGATATCATCACTCTGCTGCAAAATTTCAACGCCACTGACATCAATTCCATGTGACAGTATTAAATCTAGAGTATGATTTCGACAATGAGTAGGTCCTGACACATGTTGTTTAACACCAGTTGAGTTTAGAATGTCTATAAATGCTGATCCCAACGAATCTCTTTCATTATCAACATGGATATTAAAATCACCAACGATTAGGACTTTATCTGCAGTCAGTACTAACTCCGATAGAAGATCAGAAAATTCTTTAATAAAGTCTGTATGGTGCCCTGGTGGCCTGTATACAGTAGCCAGTACAAACATCACAGGGGATTTATCATTAACACTTGTTTCTTTGGATAACGTTATATGAAGCACCATTACTTCGAACGAATTATACTTGAAACCCGACCTCTGAGAGATACTGAAAATATTTCTATAAATTGTAGCAACACCTCCCCCTTTACCTTTTGGAAGCGGTTCATGTTTGTAACAGTAATCTTGGGGTGTAGACTCGTTTAAAGTAATGTAATCATCTTGTTTTAGCCAGTTTTCTGTCAGACAAAGCACATCTAGTTTATGGACAGTGAACATATAATTTACAAAAAGTGCTTTTGAAGAAAGGGATCTAATATTCAATAAGCCAAGCTTTATCATGTGTTTATCTGTATTATATCGGTTTTTTATTTGTTGAACATCAATTAAATTGTTACTATTACTTTGGTTTGGATGTTTTCTGTATTTTCTAGTTCGGGGAACAGACACAGTCTCTATAGAGTGATATCTAGGTGAAGGAGTCTCTATGTGCTGAGAGTTAACTGACTTCTGTGACGTGAGGCAGCTAGCAGACGATCGGTTTAGCTAGTCTGTCTGCTTCCTAACCTGGGCTCCAGTTAGTCAAGTACGAACTCTAAGACTATGTGCCATATTTCTAGAGAGAAGAGCGGCACCACCCCAGGAGGGATGAACACCATCTCTTTTCAACAGGTCAGGTCTGCCCCAAAAATTCTTCCAATTGTCTATAAAGCCTATGTTATTTTGCGGGCACCACTTAGACATCCAGCCATTAAGTGACGACAGTCTGCTATGAATCTCATCACCCCGGTAAGCAGGGAGGGGACCAGAGCATATTACAGTGTCTGACATCGTACTTGCAAGTTCACACACCTCTTTAACATTATTTTTGGTGATCTCCGACTGGCGAAGTCCAACATCATTAACGCCGACGTGAATAACAATCTTACTGAATTTACGTTTAGCATTAGTCAGCACTTTTAAATTTGCCAAGATGTCAGGCGCTCTGGCTCCTGGTAAACAATGGACTATGGTGGCTGGTGTCTCTATTTTCACGTTCCGTACAATAGAATCGCCAATAACTAGAGCACTTTCATCAGGTTTCTCAGTGGGTGCGTCACCGAGTGGGGAGAACCTGTTTGATGTTCTGATCGGAACGGAAGAGTGGTGTTTTGACCCGCGACTAGGCCGCCTCACTGTCACCCAGCTGCCCTGCTGCACGGGCTCAACCGAAACCGAAACCGAACAATGTACAGGACTCCCTGAGCTAGTCGCATCCAAAGCAGTATCTACAGCCCTCACATTCTTACTATCCTCAACTAAAGTTTGGATGCGTGTCTCTAGTTCTAAAACCTCCTCTGTCAGCCTAACTATTTCCCTGCATTTATCACATGTGAATCCTCGCTGCTGACAGAGACAGATAAACTATACATGTGGCAAACAGTGCAAACAACAATAGCAGGAGAAGAAGCCATTACTCACCGTGATTGATGAATGATACCAACTTAACTTACCACTTACCACTGTTGTTTGATGAGCTCGTGAAAAACGGAGCGAGGGAAAAATCAAATAATAATAGGCGCGAATAGAAATGCAAATGGAACCGCGAGTGACAAGCTAACGGGCTAACAAGCTGCACTCGCGGTTTTTAAAGGGGAACGATCAAATTAGTTAGATTAGTTTGAAAGATAACACCAGAAATATGGTGGGAATTAAGTTATATATTATCACTTTAGACAAAAGGGATTGAAAGTAAGGTAGAGATTCAATAAAAAGCGAAGGTACACGGAGCTACAAACACAAACCTCTCAGCAGCACAACAGACTGAAGCAATCGAACCAGACAACCAATGTCTTGGTTGCAGTGTTATCGTGTAGACAGCAAAACCAGAGTTTTTGGCTTGTGACATGATTAAAAGAGGATTCGGGTACCGTTGCTCCATTTCAGTTTTTTGTTCAGCCAGCTTTTGCAATGCTAAGCGAGTCTGGAGTGACGTAAACATTCACAATAATGAATAATGAACAAGGTTTATGAAGAGCGCCTCTAAATTAGGAGAGCACATCTTCAGAAAACAACGCCGACTTTCATTTATGAAGAAATATATTCCACCGCATTTTGTTTTCCCTGTTAACTCCACGATGCTATCTGCTCTGAAAACCTACCTAACTATTAATAAGTAGCAAATTAGGAGTTTGAGGCAAAAGTCATAGTTAATGGTTTGTTAATAACGAGAATTGGACATTAAGATAAAGTTTGACCAACTTTTCTAAAAAGTAATGACTAAACACCGAACAAACAAACAAAAACAGCAAAAGAATAGGAGAGCTCCACGTCAAGTCAGCCATTCGTGGCACCATCTTGATTACATACATTGATTAAATTTCATCGACTCCTTATAATCCAGTTGCTCCTGGCCCACATCGCTTTGATACCAATATACCAATTTATCAATTTTTTATAAAGAGTCTTATTAGAAAATAAAACTAAATCTTATGACCTTACACAGGCAGACAGCACTGAAAGCAGCTAATGTTCATCAAGTCAAGTCAAGTCACCTTTATTTATATAGCGCTCTTAACAATACAGATTGTGTCAAAGCAACTTTCCAATATCAGAATAGGAAAATAGTGTCAATAATGTAAAATGACAAGATTAAACACTCAATTTTCAGCAAAAGGCATTTCATTATTAAAATCAGTGATGTCATCATCCAGCTCAGTTCAGTTTAAATAGTATCAGATCAAATTAGATTAGATTAGATTAGATTCAACTTTATTGTCATTACACAAGTACAGGTACAGGGCAACGAAATGCAGTTTAGGTCTAACCAGAAGTGCAATAGTAGCAAGTGCAGTATATACAATGGTTGAATAAGTGCAGGACAAGGATATGTACTGAGTATATGTATAAATATATATAGAAAGATGGTTATTAATATAAACAGAATTTACAGGTGAATATGTATAGTGAATAAATATACAGAATTTACAGGTGAATATGTATAGTGAATAAATATACAGAATTTACAGGTGAATATGTATAGTGAATAAATATACAGATGGCTATTACTATAAGCAGAATTTACAGGTGATATGTACTATCAATATAATATATATACAGATGACTATTACTATAAACAAGGTGTAAAAGTGCAGTGGAAGTGATTGCGTAATACAATTAGACATACGGTGCAAAATGTTAATGTAAGCATTGATAATGTAACAACAGTCGGCAGTGCAAATGAGCATAATCCAATTTAGGTATGGTAGTGCAAGATACAAAAGTAAACAGTTGTTACTGTAATAAAATTTACATTCAGTAGTGCAAATAAGGCAGATGTGAGGTAGGAGAGAAGAGTTAATAATATATGAGGGAGTGGATCAACGGGGTTAGAGTTCAGTAAAGAGACAGCTCTGGGAAGAAACTGTTCTTTAGTCTGCTGGTCCTGGTCCGGAGGCACCTGAAACGCCTGCCGGAGGGCAGGAGAGAAAACAGTCTGTGGGCTGGGTGAGAGGAGTCCTTAAGGATGCTGCGAGCTCGATGCAGACAGCGTTTCCTCTGGATGTGTTCGATGGCAGGTAGTGGAGTCCCTGTGATGCGCTGGGCAGTTTTCACCACCCGCTGCAGTGCCTTGCGCTCCGCAACAGAGCAGCTCCCATACCATACTGTGACACAGTTGGTCAGGATGCTTTCTATTGCGCAGCGATAGAAGTTCACCAGGATAGCTGAGGAGAGCTGATTCTTCCTCAGTGTCCTCAGAAAGAAGAGGCGCTGGTGAGCCTTCTTGACCAGGCTGGAGGTGTTGGTTTTCCACAACATGTCCGCCGAGATGTGGATCCCCAGGAACTTGAAACTGGAGACACGCTCAACAGCCATTCCATTGATGTGGATGGTGTCGTGTGTGCCTCTTGACTCCTTCCTGAAGTCCACGATGAGCTCCTTCGTTTTGGTGGTGTTGAGGAGCAGGTTATTTTCAGTGCACCATGTGGCCAGGTGCTGGATCTCCTCCTATAGGCAGTCTCATCGTTGTTACTGATGAGGCCAATCACCGTGGTGTCGTCTGCAAACTTGACGATGGAATTAGATCCATACACAGGCTTGCAGTCGGAGGTGAAGAGGAGTAGAGAAACGGGCTTAGCACACAGCCCTGTGGTACACCAGTGTTAAGTGTGATGGATGTGGAGCAGGTGAAT
This sequence comes from Onychostoma macrolepis, assembly GCF_012432095.1. Lineage (NCBI taxonomy): Eukaryota > Metazoa > Chordata > Actinopteri > Cypriniformes > Cyprinidae > Onychostoma > Onychostoma macrolepis. The sequence goes on along the minus strand of NC_081157.1, from coordinate 54,930,620 downwards.
CCTGATCGAACATTCTGGGGTCTGTTGGTCAGGAAGTCCAAAATCCAGTTACACATTGAGGTATTGATGCCCAGGTCTCCAAGTTTGGCTATTAACTTGGTTGGGATGACAGTGTTGAATGCTGAGCTGAAGTCAACAAACAGCATACGTGCATAAGTGTTCTTATTGTCCAGGTGAGTGAGCACAGAGTGCAGTGCCATGGAAACTGCGTCCTCTGTGCTCCTATTGCTACGGTAGGCAAACTGGTGTGAGTCCAATGTGGATGGTAGAGAGTCTTTTAGGTGTTCCAGGACCAGCCGCTCAAAGCACTTCATGACGATGGGTGTGAGTGCTACAGGGCGGTAGTCATTAGGGCACCTCGGACTAGAGTGTTTTGGCACTGGCACAATGGAAGTGCATTTAAAGCATGTTGGTACGGCTGCTTGGGCAAGAGACAGGTTGAAAATGTCTGTAAAACCCCAGCGAGCTGCTCCGCACATGCCCTGAGAACACGACCAGGGATGTTGTCTGGTCCAGCAGCCTTGTGCGCGCTGATCCGCTCAGTGCCTTGCAGACATCTGTGGAGGAGAGTATGATTGGTGGGTGGTCATCTGAGGGATTGAGCTTGGTGGCAGTTTCTCTGTTGTCTCTTTCAAAGCGAGCATAAAAGTAATTTAGCTCGTTCAGGAAGTTGACATCAGTGGCTGCGGGGTGGAGTGGGTGGGTTTGTAGTCACTGATGGCCTGAATGCCCTGCCACATGCGTCGAGGGTCAGAGTTGGAAAAGTGTCCCTCTATCTTTAGCTTGTAGCAGTGCTTGGCCTTTTGATGCCCCTCTTCAGGTTTGCTCTGGATGTGCTGTAGGCTTGTGCATCTCCTGATCTGAAGGCAGTGTTGCGTGACTTCAACAGGAGTCGCACTTCCTTGTTCATCAAGGCTTCTGATTTGGATATGTGGTGATCTGTTTCTGGGTTGTAACACTGTCAATGGTGATATTGATATGATCCAATACAGAGGTGGTGTAAGAGTCACTGGTGGCTTGAGAAGCAAACATACTCCAGTCTGTGTGTAGAAACCTTTCCTGGAGTGTGGAATCTGCCCCGCAGGCCACACCTTGATGGTCTTCACTGATGGCTTCACACGGTTGATGAGGGGTGCATATTTGGGGTGAGGAACAAAGAAAGGTGATCTGACTGTCCCAGGTGGGGAGGGGTGTCGCAACGTAAGCTCCAGCCATGTTTGTGTAAACATGGTCTAAGGTTTTGTTTCCTCTGGTGTGACAGGAAACATGCTGGTGAAACTTGGGTAGCACTGACTTTAAGTTTGAGTGATTAAAGTCACCTGCAACAATAAAAGCCGCTTCGGGTGATCAGTCTGTTGTTTACTGATGGCTGCGTGAAGTTCTTTCATAGCAAGCTTGGCATCAGCATCCGGGGAATATAGGCTGCAGTTATAATGGTGGAAGTGAACTCCGCGGTAGATAAAACGGTCTACATTTAACCATGAGAAACTCAAGGTTAGCTGAACAATGACTCCCAACAATAGCAGAGTTTGTGCACCAAGCTTTGTTAATGTAAATGCACAATCCACCACCTCTGGTCTTACCGAGCCATCTAATGTTCTATCCGCCCGAGTGTGTGGCGTCCGCTAGCTCAATAGCGGTGTCCGGTATTCCGCTGTTTAACCAGGTTTCCGTGAAGATTAGGACGTTACAGTTAAAAAGTTTCTTGCTGTGTGTGATGCTGAGTCGAATCTCCTCCATTTTGTTCACTAGCGACCGTACATTGGCAAGGAAAATGCTGGGTAAAGAGAGCCGTGTGGTGTTAGCCTTAGCTTAGCTCTTAGTCCTCCGCGCTTCCCCGCCTTTGTTTACGATCTCGACGCCGCCTGCGAGCACTTCCGCCCGGCCGGGTAGGGTGCATAGCCTCGGGTGTCCTAGCGATCTCAGGAAGGAGTCAAGATTGTCCATAAAAGTGTCGGAAATTTGCAAACCGATATCCAAAAGCTCACAACGGGTGTACGATGTAAGGCACAACTGTTCTGCACGAACAGGCCGAGATGAGTAAGAAAAATACCGCAAAATTGCAAAATCTGGAGAGACCCAGAGCCTCGCGATGTACTCGCGCCGCCATCTTGGGTTAGCTTAAATAATTCAGTAGATAAAGAATATAGAGATAACGATTCCAAGAAATATAAAGTAAATTTGTGTAATGACATAAATATTTCTTCAAATATGCACTTTTGAGTACAATCCTTAATTGACAATGTTCAGTGAAGCTTGCATGTGACTGCCTGCCTGAGGTTTGTTGAGGCAGCACCAAAGTTCATGGAGTGGCCACCTCATAATTCTCTATGCAGGAAAAAACCCTGTATAACAGGCAGTATACCATAACCCAGATCTAATTTATATTGAGGACTACTTGGCTTCTTCAACATTGTACCAATTAAAATGTTCTAAATATTCTTGTAGGTGTTCTTCAAAGCTGGTCTGTTGGGTACTCTTGAGGAGATGAGAGATGAAAAACTAGCAGAGCTGGTTACCATGACTCAAGCTTTGTGCCGTGGATACGTCATGAGGAAGGAGTTTGTCAAAATGATGGAGAGGAGGTACAAATCAACTTACAAATCTGTTAGGAAACCAACTGGTTTGCACCACAGATTGATATTGACTGATTTACTGATTACAATTTACACAGAGAATCAATTTATTCCATCCAATACAACATCCGTTCATTCATGAATGTCAAACATTGGCCATGGATGAAGCTGTACTTCAAGATTAAGCCTCTTCTGAAGAGTGCAGAGACTGAGAAAGAAATGGCAGCCATGAAGGAGAACTACGAAAAAATGAAGGAGGATCTGACAAAGGCATTAGCAAAAAAGAAGGAGCTTGAGGAGAAAATGGTGTCACTTCTTCAAGAGAAAAATGACCTTCAGCTGCAAGTAACAGCTGTGAGTATTTTGGCTCTTACTGATCCTAATATACAGGTGCATCTCAATAAATTAGAATGTTGTTGAAAAGTTCATTTATTTCAGTAATTCAACTCAAATTGTGAAACTTGTGTATTAAATTGAAGGATATGGCAGCTCCGCATCCACTGCCGAGCTGCCACATCCTTCAAAATCAATTCAATGCACACAGACTGAAGTAGTTTAAGTCTTTGGTTCTTTTAATTGTGATGATTTTGGCTCACATTTAACAAAAACCCACCAATTCACTATCTCAACAAATTAGAATATGGTGACATGCCAATCCACTCAAAACACTTGTAAAAGTTTCCTGAGCCTTCAAAATGGTCTCTCAGTTTGGTTCACTAGGCTACACAATCATGGGGAAGACTGCTGATCTGACAGTTGTCCAGAAGACAATCACTGACACCCTTCACAAGGAGGGTAAGCCACAAACATTCATTGCCAAAGAAGCTGGCTGTTCACAGAGTGCTGTATCCAAGCATGTTAACAGAAAGTTGAGTGGAAGGAAAAAGTGTGGAAGAAAAAGATGCACAACCAACTGAGAGAAACGCAGCCTTATGAGGATTGTCAAGCAAAATCCATTCAAGAATTTGGGTGAACTTCACAAGGAATGGACTGAGGCTGGGGTCAAGGCATCAAGAGCCACCACACACAGACGTGTCGAGGAATTTGGCTACAGTTGTCGTATTCCTCTTGTTAAGCCACACCTGAACCACAGACAATGTCAGAGGCGTCTTACCTGGGCTAAGGAGAACAAGAACTGGACTGTTGCCCATTTGTCCAAAGTCCTCTTTTCAGATGAGAGCAAGTTTTGTATTTCATTTGGAAACCAAGGTCCTAGAGTCTGGAGGAAGGGTGGAGAAGCTCATAGCCCAAGTTGCTTGAAGCCCAGTTTTAAGTTTCCACAGACTGTGATGCCGCCCGTTTACCAAGAAATTTTGGAGCACTTCATGCAGCTTTTTGAAGATGCTGATTTCATTTTCTAGCAGGATTTGGCACCTGCCCACACTGCCAAAAGCACCAAAAGTTGGTTAAATGACCATGGTGCTTGACTGGCCAGCAAACTCACCAGACCTCACCAGGTATTGTCAAGAGGAAAATGAGAAACAAGAGACCAAAAAATGCAGATGAGCTGAAGGCCACTGTCAAAAGAAACCTGGGTGTCCATACCACCTCAGCAGTTCCACAAACTGATCACCTCCATGCCACGGCGAATTGAGGCAGTAATTAAAGCAAAAAGGAGCCCCTACCAAGTATTGAGTACATATACAGTAAACGAACATACTTTCCAGAAGGCCAACAATTCACTAAAAATGTTTTTTTTAAATGGTCTTAGGAAGTATTCTAATTTGTTGAGATAGTGAATTGGTGGGGTTTTGTTAAATGTGAGCCCAAATCATCACAATTAAAAGAACCAAAGACTTAAACTACTTTAAACTACTTCAGTCTGTGTGCACTGAATTTATTTAATACATGAGTTTCACAATTTGAGTTGAATTACTGAAATAAATTAACCTTTCCACGACATTCTAATTTATTGATATGCACCTGTAGATACTATAGCTATGAACATAAGTCATTAACTACATCCATGTCAATGAACAGGAATCTGAAAACCTCTCTGATGCTGAGGAGAGATGTGAAGGCCTCATCAAAAGCAAGATCCAGCTCGAGGCCAAACTCAAAGAGACAAACGAGAGACTGGAGGATGAGGAGGAAATCAATGCTGAACTGACCGCCAAGAAGAGGAAACTGGAGGATGAATGCTCCGAGCTGAAGAAAGACATTGATGACCTGGAGCTCACATTGGCAAAAGTGGAGAAGGAGAAACATGCAAAAGAAAATAAAGTCAGTATTTTTTGTCATGGTCACACTGCTGATTGTGATTCAGGCTCTAGAGCATGAAATCAATAAACAATGTTTCAATTTAGGTGAAAAACCTGACGGAGGAGATGGCCTCTCAGGATGAGAGCATTGCCAAGCTGACCAAAGAGAAGAAAGCCCTCCAAGAGGCACACCAGCAGACTCTTGATGACCTTCAGGCAGAGGAAGACAAAGTCAACACTCTGACTAAAGCTAAGACAAAGCTTGAGCAGCAAGTGGACGATGTAAGATTTTTGGCATGAGTATGAGACCATCAATCAAAGCTAAATTAATTGTTATATACCAGAATTTAATGCTCTGGTTTCTATCACAATAGCTTGAGGGCTCACTGGAGCAAGAAAAGAAGCTCCGTATGGACCTTGAGAGAGCCAAGAGGAAGCTTGAGGGTGATCTGAAACTGGCCCAGGAGTCCATAATGGACCTGGAGAATGAAAAACAACAATCAGATGAGAAGATCAAAAAGTGAGCAGACATTAAATGAGCAGACATTAAAATTTCACAAAATAAGTATTTGGCATGTTCTTCAAAATAATACTTTAAAAACAGGAAGGACTTTGAGATAAGTCAGCTTCTCAGCAAGATTGAGGATGAACAGACTTTGGGAGCACAGCTTCAGAAGAAGATCAAAGAACTTCAGGTAACACTAACCCTAATCTTGTCTACGTGAAACTGCTAAGTTTTTGGATAGCTGGGCATTATACATTTCATTATTACATTATATTGCAGTACATTATAAATTTCACAAAATGTTTTTCCCCCTGCATTTAGGCCCGCATCGAGGAGCTGGAAGAGGAAATTGAGGCAGAGCGGGCCGCTCGTGCTAAAGTGGAGAAGCAGAGAGCTGATCTCTCCAGGGAACTTGAAGAGATCAGTGAGAGGCTTGAGGAAGCTGGTGGTGCCACTGCTGCCCAGATTGAGATGAACAAGAAGCGTGAAGCCGAATTCCAGAAGTTGCGTCGTGATCTGGAAGAGTCTACCTTGCAGCATGAAGCTACAGCTGCAGCTCTCCGAAAGAAGCAGGCAGACACTGTGGCTGAACTCGGAGAACAGATCGACAACCTCCAGCGGGTCAAGCAGAAGCTGGAGAAGGAGAAAAGTGAATACAAGATGGAGATTGATGACTTGACAAGCAACATGGAAGCTGTGGCTAAAGCAAAGGTAATGTCATTAGAGAATCATTAAATATAAAAGCATCTTTACAAACATTTGTATATAACCCTGTACGTTTTAAGGCTAATTTAGAGAAGATGTGCCGTACCCTGGAAGACCAGCTGAGTGAAATCAAGACCAAGAGTGATGAAAATGTTCGTCAGCTGAATGACATGAATGCACAACGTGCAAGACTTCAGACTGAAAATGGTAAGGCATGGCAAATAAGGTACACATGTAAAAACCTTAAAGGATTAATAAGTTTCTCTTTTATTAAATTTCATAGTAATATTTCTAACGTGATTCCAAGGTGAATTTAGCCGCCAACTGGAAGAGAAAGAAGCACTTGTTTCACAGCTAACTAGAGGAAAACAGGCTTATACACAGCAAATTGAGGAACTAAAAAGGCATATTGAGGAAGAAGTCAAGGTAGAGTTATACAAAATTAATAAGTTAATTTTGAAAATTAAGTTTCGATAATCTAAATAATTGTAAAGATTAAAACTCAATATATGCTGCCGTACAGGCCAAGAATGCTCTGGCCCATGCGGTTCAGTCTGCCCGCCATGACTGTGACTTGCTCAGAGAGCAATATGAGGAGGAGCAGGAGGCCAAAGCTGAACTCCAGCGTGGAATGTCTAAGGCCAACAGTGAGGTGGCCCAGTGGAGAGCCAAATATGAGACTGATGCCATCCAGCGCACTGAGGAGCTTGAAGAGGCCAAGTAAATACAACAAAGAACAATGTCTCCAGCACCCTACATTTAATATCTAGTATGATTTTATCATTTTACACCATTTTCTTCAGGAAAAAGCTTGCCCAGCGTCTGCAGGATGCTGAAGAATCCATTGAAGCGGTGAACTCCAAGTGTGCCTCTCTGGAAAAGACCAAACAGAGACTGCAGGGTGAAGTAGAGGACCTCATGATTGATGTGGAGAGGTCAAATGCATTGGCTGCCAACCTTGACAAGAAGCAGAGAAACTTTGACAAGGTGAGAAGGATGTGGATAATCTTTAAATCTAAACCTTGAGGCATGGACTCGACTAATTAACAACGACTACCTTTTTCTTCAGGTCCTAGCAGAGTGGAAGCAGAAGTATGAGGAAGGCCAAGCTAAACTTGAAGGTGCTCTGAAAGAAGCTCGTTCTCTCAGCACTGAGCTTTTCAAAATGAAGAACTCCTATGAGGAAGCTCTTGACCAGCTTGAGACCCTGAAGAGGGAGAACAAGAATCTACAACGTAAATTGAACTTTTTTTTGTACACCAAAGATGTAAGAAAAGAGATGTATTAAAACAGAACATGTTATAGTTCTACTTTTTAAACACCTTTAGAGGAGATTTCTGACCTCACTGAGCAGCTTGGAGAGACGGGAAAGAGCATTCATGAGTTAGAGAAAGCCAAGAAGACAGTAGAGTCTGAGAAATCAGAGATCCAGACTGCACTTGAAGAGGCTGAGGTGCTATTCCTTTTCTACAATATTAACATTATGATACCATTGTTTTCAATAATATTACTCAATGAATATGAAATGGTTCATTCCCCATAAATGCTGCCATTTATAACAATAAATTGAAAAGTCACAATTTTGCCCTTTTTTCCTTATAGGGCACCCTGGAGCATGAAGAGTCCAAGATTCTTTGTGTGCAACTGGAGCTGAACCAGGTGAAGAGCGAGATTGACAGGAAGCTGGCTGAGAAGGACGAGGAGATGGAACAGATCAAGAGGAACAGCCAAAGAGTGATCGATTCCATGCAGAGCACTCTGGACTCTGAGGTCAGAAGCAGAAATGATGCCCTGAGAGTCAAAAAGAAGATGGAGGGAGATCTGAATGAGATGGAGATCCAGCTGAGTCATGCCAACCGCCAGGCTGCTGAGGCCCAGAAACAGCTCAGGAATGTCCAAGGCCAACTCAAGGTATCTTTCTGTAGAATGAGGAACTGCAAAACATACAATGTCCGATAATATGAATATGATACATGAATTAAACGAATCATGAAATGCAACTAACAAAAAAAGTACATTTCCACAGGATGCCCAACTGCACCTTGATGAAGCTGTCAGAGGACAGGAGGACATGAAGGAGCAGGTGGCCATGGTGGAGCGCAGGAATAACCTGATGCAAGCAGAGATTGAGGAGCTGAGAGCTGCCCTGGAGCAAACAGAGAGAGGCCGCAAAGTGGCAGAGCAGGAGCTGGTGGATGCCAGCGAGCGTGTGGGACTGCTGCACTCACAAGTACAGAAAAAACTTTACTTGCAGCAAATTCAGGTTACATGATAACCAAGTTTTAGTTAAATGTACACTAAGCTACCTGCTTAAATCCCACAGAATACAAGCCTTATTAACACCAAGAAGAAGCTTGAGGCTGATCTGGTCCAGGTTCAAGGTGAGGTGGACGATGCAGTCCAGGAGGCCAGAAATGCAGAGGAGAAAGCCAAGAAGGCCATCACTGATGTGAGCACTTACATTCTGTTGCTCTATTTTAAATTAAACAGTTATTTGACTTTGTTTATCTGCATGTGCCACAGCCAAATCACCTTGCAGCCCAAGACCTCCTGGGAAAACTAGGCTGCTGTTGGAAAAGGTGTTAGTGAGGCCAGCAGGGGGTGCTCACCTTGTGGTCTGTGTGGGTCCTAATGCCCCAGTATAGTGACGGGGACACTATGCTTGTCAAAAAGCACCATCTTTTGGTTGAGACGTTAAACCGAGGTCCTGACTCTCTGTGGTCATTTAAAAAATCCCATGGCACTTCTCGAAAAAGAGGAGGGGTGTAACCCTGGTGTCCTGGCCAAATTGCCACAACTGGCCTTTGTCAATCTTGGCCTCCTAATAATCCCCATCCACTTGATTGTCTCTATCTCTCTCTCCTCTCCACCTGTAGCGGGTGTGTGGTGAGCGCATTGGCGCCATTGTGGATGCTGCACACTGGTGGTGGTTGAGGAGAGACACCCCCCTCAAGGGACCCTTCATGGAAGGCATTTCTGTCTGTTTTGGCTAGTTTATTTGAATTGGCTTATATTTCAGGCTGCCATGATGGCTGAGGAGCTGAAGAAGGAGCAGGACACCAGTGCTCACCTGGAGAGGATGAAGAAGAACCTGGAGGTGACTGTCAAAGACCTGCAGCACCGTCTGGATGAGGCTGAGAGTCTGGCCATGAAGGGTGGAAAGAAACAGCTCCAGAAACTGGAGTCCAGGGTAAATTACAAGCTAAATACAGTCCTAGCTATGGTATAACTGGCTATGGTAGAGATTTGACAGGTGACAACAATAACTCTCTACTGAAGGTGCGCGAGTTGGAGGCTGAAGTTGAAGCTGAACAGAGACGTGGTGCAGACGCTGTGAAAGGAGTGCGCAAATATGAGAGGAGAGTGAAGGAGCTCACCTACCAGGTAAAACTACACTGGATTTAGGAATTTAAATTTCATTATAATATACATAGTTTAAATAAGACCATCAACAATACTTACACCCAAAGACTGAGGAAGACAAGAAGAACGAGACCCGACTGCAGGATCTGGTGGACAAGCTGCAGCTGAAAGTGAAGGCCTACAAGCGCCAGGCTGAAGAAGCTGTAAGTCTAAAGTCAAATGTCTTGAGTGTTCGGGTTAGACATTTTCTATTCAATTCATTCAGTGCCATGAGTGCAATGCTCTGAAAGGGATTGGATATCTTATGTCATCCTAACAGGAGGAGCAGGCCAACACTCACCTGTCCAGGTACAGGAAGGTGCAGCATGAGCTGGAGGAGTCTCAGGAGCGTGCTGACATCGCTGAGTCCCAGGTCAACAAGTTGAGAGCCAAGAGCCGTGAAGCTGGGAAGGTATTATAAAGCTTAATATATGTATACATATATAAATAAGTTTGGTATTAAAAAAAACAGCATATAACTATTAATTTTTCTTTTCTGTTTCTGAAGACCAAGGATGAAGAATGAAGATGATACATCACACCACATCTACAAGGAAGCATATAATATGACTTACTTGTGCTGTGTCTTAAATGTCCATTAAATATATTTTTTCAAGTCACTCTCTGTTTTTATTATTGTAGCTCATGGATAGATCATGGATCCAACAATGCCATGATGACTGGTTCAATTATCAGGGAATGCATGAACTAATAATAAATGCCTTTAATGAAAAGTAGGTCTAAGTTTGTACTCAATGTGCAGGTGTATATTTTCAAAGAAATACCTTAGCTTCACAATTCTGCTAAATTACAAAAGAGACATAAGTTAATCTGTTATACATACTGCAATACAACACAGATACACAGTCACATCTTCTCACTTTATTGACGAATAAACAATTTGAGTATTGAATAAATATTAAATGATATGGTTAAATAGGATAGCATCAGGATTTAAACTACATAATGCACATAATTTTGTGTGAAAGGCACACTTCATAATGTCATCGGCTGCTTTTCATTCATCCTCCTCCGCTTGCATCAACCAAGAAAAGGAACTGTGTATGACAAAGTTATGAATCTTGCAATGGTAAAAGCCATGGCTCATTGCATAGCACACACTAGCAATATCTGCCTTTCAGCAAATCAGAAAGAACTTCTGTATGAACATTAAAAAATTTTCATATTCATCAGTCAAGTTTTCTAAATTCTAACAGCAAATTACCACTCACATTTCCTTCACATAGACTATGGTTTCATTACGATATGTCAATATTTTTTTAGTTTCATGTTTGTTCACAATTCCCAAATTCTTACTTGTGTGGAAAGTGTAACAATTTATGTTCACCTTAAAATAGCATGCATTTAAACTTGTTTTATCAGTTCTAGGAAAGTCTTGAGAGTCACTTGACTTTATCAGAATTCTTAAGATGGAAATGTATAAAATTAATTTATAGCAATAGAAATATTATAACTTACATGAATAGCCAATTATGTTTTGATTCCTATTTATCATTTGAACTTTGTGATAAAATGGCATCATTTAAAAAAAATGATAAAAATAACTAAATTATTGCAATTCAAAAATGCCCAAGACATTGACAGAGCATGTGACAAATGTCATTTTCATTCCTAATTATATTCAAACACTTCATTTTAACTTTGACAGAGCTGTCTGCATGTTTGGTAAATTGACTGTTAAATTAATCATCATGATGGATGGCTGATGGAAATTTTGACATCCAATAGATGTCATTGTCTAGCTCAGTTTAGTTTAAATAGTATCTGTGCAATCAAATCGACGATAATCGCTAGAAATTAAGTGTCCCCAACTGAGCAAGCCAGAGGCGACAGCGGCAAGGAACCAAAACTCCCTCCGAGACAGAATGGAGAAAAAAACCTTGGGAGAAACCAGGCTCAGTCGGGGGTCAGTTCTCCTCTGACCAGACGAAACCCGCAGTTCAAAAGTTTATATTTCTATTTTTATTTTGTTGCAATTTCTAACAATAATAGTATTATGTAGTTAGATATTTTATTATATTTTTAGTTAATTTGTTATACGTATTAGCCAATGTAAGAACAGTACTTTACACAATAAATTTGTGTAAATGTACATTTATTCTGCAGCTGTTAGATTGGAGACACTTATGTTACATTTATACTAGGGGTGTGCAGCGAAGCCAGTATTTGTATCTGTATTTGTATCTGTTATGATCACAAAATTATTCATATCTGTATCTGTATTCGGATAAAACCAGAAATGGGCGGAGCTTGAACCAGAACTTCATACAGATATACTTGATAAGACAGTTATATGTTCATGGTATTACACCCTATCTTTTTTCGTAGTTATCACTGAACAAATATGCTGTGTTTAACTAAGATAATAATTTTTTTATGATTATAACATTTATTTAAATATCTTCTAACAGTCTGAGCCGATACCCTTGTATTGTATAGGCAGTGCTTCGGGCAACGTGAGTTCAAGTCCCCGCTTGGGGACATTTCGTGATCCGATAAATAAATATTTAAATATCTTCTAATTAAAACAGTAAGGGTTCCTATGCAGTTTAGAAATATGGAAATTGATTTAAGTAATTTTCAGGAAATGCATGGAAGGCAACTGCAACACTGCTATTTTATTTGCACTTATTTAATTCATAGTATTTTAAACTAATTTACTTCACACACTTCTTACTGCATTGTAATTTTAGAGGTTTATGTAAAACAACATGATTTCCTTTGGCTCACCGGTTCCTGCGCAGTTTAAAAAGTATTTTACTCAAGTAATTTGCAGGTTGGTAGGCTATAGGTTATGGAAAAAAGGGAACAGAGTCTGGAAAAATATTTGTTTCGACTATTTGCCCTATTCAGTGTTCTAAAAATATAAAATTAAAAATGTCTAAAAATAAATTTATCATGTACAAGTAGAGAGATTTCATGACAAATGTTTAGTGATCATTAGAACACGACTGAATTAATTCAAAGTGCACATTTTCATTATACGCTGGACTCTTTAAAAAAACTTTTTTTTTTTAACTTCACTAAACAAATGTGCGTGTGCCATGCAAACCAGCAAAAGATAAAGAAGCAAACATCTAGGCCTACTAGAAAATGTATCTGTATCAGAGAGCTTGACAGAGAGCTTCTTTGGTTTTTGAAAGACGCGCAACGCGGATGTTTCCGGTCTTTTCGTCCATAAAGTTTACATTCATTCACTTAACACACTCATCATTGCGCGAATTTAGAGGTTTGTGTAAAATATCGCACTGATCCCCTGGCCCACCTGTGAATCTAGCAAACACGTGCTGCAGCCTCAGCCGAATATTCGGGCAGAATTATTCGTTATCCGTTATTCGTTTTAAAAGCCATTATCCGTGACTTTGGGCACACCCCTAATTTGTATGCAACACCAACAGCTGAGGAGTACAGGACAGCATACATCGGCAACATTCTGTTAACGGGAGGAGTAAATATATTAAATAGAATAAAATAGAACACACTTTAAAAAGAGTTCCCATTTATCCAATTTAAAATTAGTTACTACATGATGTTTTCACTGTCATTGTGTTCATGTTAGTTCACAGTACATTAACTAATGTTTTTTTTTTTTTTTTTATTATTGCATTTTTAAAAATATGTTATTTAAAATTAAGATTAATAAATGCTGTAGAAGTGCTGTTCAGTGTTACTTTTTGTTAACTAACGTAGATTACTAACCTTAAAAATGGAAAGTGTTTCCCACAAAACATGTAAATGATTTTAGCTACAAATCTTCAAATTTAATTTCACAATATCAGGTTATTACCAAATATATAAACTGGCAATCTGTTTGGCTACCAGCCCTCCCATTACAGCCAATCTAAGCGTGAAATTCTCAAATTTCATCAAAAAAATCAACTACTAGCCTAATACAAATTTAACCTGAACTGGGTAGAATATAGTCTGTACCTGCTGCCAGTCTCAAATGCTTAAATCACAAGACCCTATCTACCCCTCAAAGACGGACAAATAATCCTGAAAATATTTTAAAAACATGCATTCTCATGACATGTATTAGCAACACTATATTCATGCTTCAACCACACCACTTCTGTCTAAACATTTAACTCTTGCTTGGGAATTGTCAGAAGTAAAGCTCTTGAGCAACAAAGCATCCAAAGGGCCAGGGAATGTCTGCAAAAACAATTACACATGCTAAAAATCATACATTTTTAAAGAAATGTTACCTGGCTAGTTCAGCTGTATTCCACTATTGAATGTCACCAGCAGGAAAGCCGAACAATCAATGCACGAACAGTATGCCTGTGTACCCGTTGCTGAAGCCGCTGAATAAAAGCACCTGATAAATTAATAAAGATAAATGCTTATTTAAAGTTTTCCTTTATAATGACCAAACAAAGGAAAGACCAACAATTAAAGACCAATTGAATCAAAAGCTTCCTACAATATTCTTTTAAATAAGTTTCAGAGACAGGGTAGATTAAAGCGAATGACCATCTGATATCAAAGCTTACAACTTGACACCACAATAACTCATGTGACCTATGCTGACAAATGGCAAAGCCTTGATGGCATAGCTGACCGACCAGCTATATTTGTGTAGAGTCCTAATATGACCACCCTTAGGGAAAAGATGCCTTACAATTTTTACTGTCCACATGTTCCCATCTTATAAGGTGTTATGTTATAAGGCCTTAGAATTTATTCCACAGCCTCCTGTCATCTTCTCAAAGGTTTTAGCAAAGAAAAAGGACAAGGGCGTGATCCAAAGTCAGGCACACGGCACACTCAACACCACACCATCCTGAAGACTCCTCTAGAAATCAGGGGAGCGTTCATGATGCATTCACTACTGCTCAGAAACATCACACAAGACTCACTGATCATGGATTTATTCATCCAATAATCATAAATGCATTTGAATGCTCAGACATGCCTGAGTCAATGCGGCACTGATATATGTGGTAGACTACGCTATAAATGCAATATTTCTAGATTTAAATGTGGAGGATCACTTGTAGCATTGTTATATATCGTCATACTGTCCTGACTTTATATAAGAAATTATAGACCTAAAAGTATGACTTTCCATAAAACTACTTTGAAACCATGTGTATTGTGATAGCGCAAAAGACTTTGATTGACTGTAATATGTCTCTGATTCTGAGATCAACTAAATTTACAAATTAACAGACAGCCGAAGCCCAACAGACTAGCACAGCCATTGGAAGAGTGCAAAACTGAAATAATAAACTGGAAATGAGCAGAGTCAGGAGAAGAAAAATGAAATGCATGGCTAAAAAACAAAGCTGGCATTTAGTCCAAATAAGAACCAGATGAAATGAAACTGCTACACGTCTTATAGTGTATTAGACATGTCCATTCATCTGATTAGAATGCAAGCTACATTACAAAAATCACTTAAGGAATATTAAAATCTTTGTAAAGCATTTCTTGTTACCATATTATGTTATTAATTTGGAATATGACCTGAAAAATGACTCATTTCAGGAAACATATCTCATTCCTTTTCACAGTTTTGTCTACACAGCAACGCAGCATTATTCTGCCAGATCGTGGCTGACCTTCAGCTTAAGTGTTACAGACATGATTTACAACTGCTGTGCCCAAATGTGCTGCTTTGTCACATGAAAAGCTTCCAAGGCCTCTGGGAACAGTATCCAAGTGACATTTGAGAGCTTCTCCACGGCTAAACTGGGCTGTAATGTAGTGCCAAGGCACTTGAAGAAGATTGTGTTCAACATAAGACCCAAACATTGTCTGAACTCCAGTAACTGACACCTTCACATAATAACCAGGTAATAACAAGGTTACGGTGCTCAATCACAAGTAATGCCCATAAATGCATCAAGTAATATTTTTAATTAAAGTATTGGCTTATTTTCTAATATTCATTTTGCAAGGAGTGAATTTAATTCTTTATAAAATTAATTTTGAGGCCAAAACTCAGGAACTCTCCCAAAGACGGATGCCATGCAATAAAGCCATAAAACTAATTTCCAAAGAGAACAAAAAACACCACCCTGACCAAACCTATCTTCTTTGTTCATTCACGACCCCCTCCTTCCCCACTGGGCATGACATAGAAGTGTCAAGAACTAAAGTTGCCAGACTTACAAACTGAATTTATTATATCTTAAGAATTAATAATCTTAACCCTTTCATGTTTGGTATCATTTTAAAGGTCTCTGTGCGATGGGTAAATTGGTCTCAATTTCACCATAGTCACTTATATTATGAGAAATATTGAAAACTTGAGTGAATTCTGTGCTTTTGTTGTGGGCGGTCTCCTTTCAAAATCTGATAAACATTGCTCTACAGGTGTGACCATTTGGAGCACGAGAACAGCTCCTACTGAGGCTTCTCATCCCCATACACAGATCTAATCTGTTTTGGGGCAGAGAATAAATGTTTATGTCCCTTTTGTTCTGGGAGTATTTAAGGGAAAGCTGCAAATCCGTCAGCGCGATTCTGGAGCCAGATCAGCCCGTAGTGTGGAGTGTATTTAATATGCTCCATTCTATGTATTTTCTTGAAGTCAGGTAGACATTTTACTCTTAGATTCATCTTTGAACAACTGATTATTATGTATTTTCTTATTTTTGAATTGGCTTCTTATTATTTTATTATGTAATTGGCATGACACGTTTACCTGACTAATAATAAATTTAGGGGTGTCCCCGAATAGTCGACGATTCGATGCTTCGATTCGAGGAGCCTGATTCGACTCCCAATCTCTCAGTCGAATATTCGCGGGGTGTTATTATTATCATGCCATTTTGGCTATGGGGGTGCTCAGTGTCTGATTTCACATCGAACTACCGGTTTTCTATTTATAAGCACGCTTGATCAACAAACTACAGTTAGTCCAAAATGCAGCAGCTAGAGTCCTTACTAGAACCAGGAAATATGACCATATTAGCCCGGTTCTGTCAACACTGCACTGGCTCCCTATCAAGCATCGGATAGATTTTAAAATCTTGTTAATTACTTATAAAGCCCTGAATGGTTTAGTTCCTCAGTACTTGAGCGAGCTCTTATCGCATTATAGTCCTCCACGTCCGCTGCGTTCTCAAAACTCTGGCCGTTTGATAATACCTAGAATATCAAAATCGACTGCGGGCGGCAGATCCTTTTCCTATTTAGCACCCAAACTCTGGAACAGTCTACCTAACACTGTTCGGGAGGCAGACACACTCTGTCAGTTTAAATCTAGATTAAAGACCCATCTCTTTAGCCTGGCTTACACATAACGCACTAATACGCTTCTATTATTCAAATCCGTTAAAGGATTGTTAGGCTGCATTAATTAGATCAACCGAACCGAACACTCCCATAACACACGATGTACTCGTTACATCGTAAGTAGAATGGCATCTACACTAATATTTGTCTGTTTCTTTCCTATTCTGTTTCTCAGTACGTATCCGGTCAGATGGTGGATCAGCACCAAGAGATGATGTCTACAGCCCTGATCGTCAGCGGAGACCAGGACACCCAGATGACCCCCAGAGACATATCCCCAGCGAAAACCTCGATTAAAATACAATAAAACTAAAAATATAACTAAATAACGAAAATATAATATAATACCTAACTACATAATACTACTATTGTTAGAAATTGCAACAAAATTAAAATAGAAATATTAACTTTTGAACTGTGGGTTTCGTCTGGTCAGAGGAGAACTGACCCCCGACTGAGTCTGGTTTCTCGCAAGGTTTTTTTCTCCATTCTGTCACAGAGGGAGTTTTGGTTCCTTGCCGCTGTCACCTCTGGCTTGCTCAGTTGGGGACACTTAATTTCTAGCGATTATCGTCGATTTGATTGCACAGATAATATTTAAACTAAACTGAGCTAGACAATGACATCTCTGAATTCAATAATGAAATGCCTTTAACTGAAAATTGAGTGTTTAATCTTATCATTATACATTACTGACACTCTATCCTCCAATTTGATACTGTTAAGTGCTTTGACACAATCTGTATTGTAAAAGCGCTATATAAATAAAGGTGACTTGACTTGACTTTGCGACAATCGCTGTGTCTGGAGCAAAGAAGGTAGAACCCGTTGCTGGCAAAATGCAGGTAACTAAACTATAATCAAATATCATCCAAAGTACAGTAACAGAAATATTGTACATGATGAAATTATTTAAATGATTACCAGGGGTCTCTGGGGGGGGGATTACCAGGGGTCTACTGTTATCAGCACATGTTGAAGTAGATTCGTCTCTTGTCTCTGAGATAAGATGCGCTGTTAATGCAGCATTAGAAAACTCCGTCAGTTTTTTAACTTTCACTTTCTGTATGACTGAAGTTAAGACGTTCACCGGCATAACTATTGCGCAAAGTTTGCACGTTGCTTGTGTGATATCCATTGGCTCGCCTTCATGGTTTAAAACTACATGAATACATAAAAGAGGAATCAATTCGGTATGCCGCACTCTCTGAACCACTCTATGCTTGTACGCGCTTCGGGTGTGTGCGAGTACAGCGCGCAAGTAATGAATTGAGTTCTGTTTCGTTTCTTCTTGTGGTTTTAAATAGATTGAACGTGTAAATTGGCAAATTAATCTGCGAATCACATGCCGAACGGTGGGGTCTGGACCTGGTCCGTATATCATGGATCAACTGCAATCCGTTTAAGCCCTATGACAGATCAGAGGAATCTTTTATTTACTAATTTAACCATCGTCAAATTGCTACTCTATATCAATCGCATACAACAAAAATAAAGAGTAATTAGAAAAATCATTTACGCACAATAAATAATAGAGCGTCATATCTATACACATTTTCCCCAGAACTTTCTCGCGACCCGGTAGGAATTCTTCCACGGCCCGGTAGTGGGTCGCGACCCGGTGGTTAGGGACCTCTGCTCTAGAGGATCAAATCATTGCAGCCAACTCTCTGCTGGAGGCTTATGGAAATGCCAAGACTGTAAGGAATGACAACTCCTCTCGTTTTGTAAGTTGCTGAGGTTAAATTATACAAATTCAGTTAAAATTCCAAACCTGAGAAATTCTAAGCTGTTCTAAATATTTCAATCTCTGTAGGGTAAATTCATCAGGATTCACTTCGCGACCACTGGAAAACTGGCCTCAGCTGATATTGAAACTTGTGAGACATCATTGTTTTAAGGCAAATATTTTTATTTGGATGATAACAGGTGGATCAACTGAACTGAAAACATGAGATTTATTTGGTCTGTGTAAAAACAGACTGCTATTGACATTCTGGGCTTCAGTGCTGATGAGAAAATCAGCATCTACAAGCTGACAGGTGCTGTGATGCATCATGGGAACATGAAGTTCAAACAGAAGCAGAGAGAGGAGCAGGCTGAACCTGACGGCACTGAGGGTAAGATGTTCTATCAGCACATATTTACATTCAAACATTCTCTTTATTAGGGCGGAACGTAAATGGTAAAAAGACAGGCTTCAAGTCTCATATGAAATCTTACAGAACTCTCTCTCTGCCTTTCAGCGAGCTGCCAAGGCTGAAAAGTGTAGATACTTTTCAGAGTTAATCACACAAAAGACGGTTCCACCTGGTCTCTCTTCGAGTCTGTTAACCTGAACACCTTAATCAAAACTCTGTCTAGCCTGAAACCCACAAGGTGACCTCAGGACGTTATTCCAACACGTTTTCTTTGACAGATCATTGAGTGCGTTTACATGGACCCTCTTAATGCGATTATAATGAGATTTTGGCGATATTGCGATTATGCTTTACCTCATGTAAACGCAATACTTCGATCCAAATAATACGATTAAGCTCATAATCGCAGCAAGCATAATCGTATTAACATAGGTGGCGTACGCCGATTTTAATCGGAATATACAAGCATGTAAACACCTTAATCGCAGTATTGCCGCTCTGACCAAAGTGCGGCAAGTACCAAAAATAAAAGTATCGGTATCGAGCGAGTACTGGAAAAAGTTGTATTGGTGCATTACTAGATTCTACTCGTTTATTGATGAAATAAAAACATTTAAAGAGTGGCTGTCAATTTGTTTTCATGCTGGATATAGTCAAACATTAAATACTGAAGAACAGATTCAGTAAAAATATCATGAATACCTAATATAATGCATATATTTATCATAATGCTCTCCCCTAGAGTTATTTTGGCTGTGACTAGCGGGTTAAGATACCATCTCTTCCTGTTTTTTTTTGTGTGTAAAGAAAACACTTATTATTATTATTATAGGCAAAGTACAAAGACAATTTTAATAAATAACGTTATTAACCGTTATTTTTTCTACATGAACCAGTTTTGGAACGATAATAATACAGAGGAACGCAAGAACAGAAACTATTTGATTATTGAGCTTTATGAATTATGAACCACTTTCAGTTCTACACTGCAAAAAATTATTTTCTTAGTATACGTCTTATTTTCTAGTATAAATATCTAAACATTTTTTAATCAAGATGCATTCAATTGACAAGTAAAATTACCTAAGATGTTAAGTCTTTTCTGAAAGAAAAAAAAAAAAATCAAATGTTTAAAAACGAGCAAGAATATCTGCCAATGGGGTAAGAAAACAATTCAAAGGCTAAACGAGATTATTTTTCTTGCCCCATTGGCAGATATTTTCTCTTGTTTTAACAAAAACTGAACTTTTTTGATCCACTTCAAATGTTGACTACTGTATCAAACTTTTGTTAAAGTTCTCCTAAAACAAGAACACATTTTGGTTTTAGGTTTAGGACAACTTCAAATGTTGACAAGTGTATTTTTTTCAGAAAATATCTTAAACCATTTTCCTTGTAAAGTAAATGTATCTTGATTCAAGAGTTTTTAGATATGTATACTAGAAAACAAGACAAAAATACTAAGGAAGAAAATCATTTTTTGCAGTGTATCAGACACTATTTGTTGTCAAAAAGCAAGACGCTATAATGTGGAAAAATGCAGAATTTATTAGATTTAGAAAGGGCTCAGCGTCCTCGTTTCGCTCTTCCTCTGAACGAGCCGCCCTTGATCTTCTTCCTCACGCCGCTCGACTGCTCTCCATCATCAGCCTCTTCCTCGTCTGCTTTCGGCCGCTTCCTCTTCTCTGAGCTCTCCTTCATCTCCTGACAGAAACAGACACGCATGCTTTCATCAGACACACGTTCATATTCATATTCATCCGAGATCTCAAACACAGAAGGAGCACGTACGATCCGCGCGAATCTCTGCGCTTCGTTAACTCGCTCCGCTAGCATCATCACTTCCTCTTCCTGTGTGGGGAAGGCAGGCAGTTTCTTCCCGATCAGCGCTTCGATTCGCTGGAACAGCTCCACATCATACCTGCGCAAACAGAGCATGAGAAAACAATAAGAGCCTGTGTGAAACCCTCTGCTTTACTAACATACCGACACTGAAGAATGAATAAACAAGACAGAAAGACTGAGACTGACTGTGTGACGAAGGTGATGGATTTCCCAGATCTCCCTGCTCTGGCGGTGCGGCCCACACGATGGATGTAGTCCTGAGAGAAAACAGATTCATCATCAACAAAACACACACCTAAAATTCAAACGCAGCGCTTTTGCATTCGAATGTGGATTTTTATTTTAAATTCGACAAATATTCGAAATTCTAATTTTTTTTTTTGTTGACAGCCCTAAACAGAAGGAAGATGCACAACTCGACCACAGACCGTCACTTTTCCTGGTATGTAAACAATCAATTATATATTTCAAAATATCACTCTGGTCACACTGAGCCAATATTAATTCTGATGACTTTCCTGTGACTGATCACACTTCAACTTCAAATCAACATTTAAATATCAACTTTTCCTAAAACTAGTCTTTAAACCAAACCAGTCTTTAATAATGTCTGAAAATATATCCAAACATAATACAAGTAATGTGCTTTATGTCTTATGTTCTCACTCTGCAGCAAACGGTTTATATGTATTTATATATATAGGGCTGCAGCCATCTAGTGGTTACACCATGGTATTACAGATGATAAATTGTGCATAATTTAGATATATTATTTTTTAAGAGATTTTACTAATATATATATATATATATATATATATATATATATATATATATAGATCTGAAATCAAGAAAGCCCAAACGTGTCCCTGAAGCACAGAAGCAGTCATAAGCAGCACAGATATATTTGTAGCAATACATTGTATGGGTCAAAATTATACATTTTATGCCAAAAATCATTAGGATATTAAGATCATGTTCCATGAAGATATTTTGTAAATTTCTTACCGTAAATATATCAAAACTTCATTTTTGATTAGTAATATGCATTGCTAAGGACTTCATTTGAACAACTTTAAAGGAGATTTTCTCAATATTTAGATTTTTTTGCACCCTCAGATTCCAGATTTTCAAATAGTTGCATCTCAGACAAATATTGTCCAACAAACCATACATCAATGGAAAGATTATTTATTCAACTTACAGGGTTTCAAAAACCCTGACCCTTATAACTGCTTTTGTGCTCCAGGGTCACAAATATGTTTTCATTCTCATATAACTCTGTCTTCATTAATTTGTATGTTTCTCTAGAAGCGTTTAGGCTGTTTAGAGTTCCCACAGCTCTGCATTCAGGTCTGAATCTGATTTTATCACAGCAGAGTAAAGCATGTGTGTGTGTGTGTGTGTGTGTGTTCACCTTGGAGTGTGTGGGGATGTCGAAGTTGATGACGCAGTCCACATGTGGGATGTCCAGGCCGCGAGACGCCACGTCTGTGGCCAGCAGGACTGAGCGAGACTTGGACTTGAACTTGTTAAGAGCTCCGAGACGCTTGTTCTGAACACAGAGACACACATCAAATCACCCACAGTCTCGTGTGCTTCTACAGCACTGAGTCAAAGCAGCTTCAGAGATCACCGATGGATTCAGGAGTGAAGCTACTCTACTCATACATATATATATATATATATATATATATATATATATGGGGACACTTAATTTCTAGCGATTATCGCCGATTTGATTGCACAGATACTATTTAAACTAAACTGAGCTAGACAATGACATCTCTGAATTCAATAATGAAATACCTTTAACTGAAAATTGAGTGTTTAATCTTATCATTATACATTACTGACACTCTATCCTCCAATCTGATACTGTTAAGTGCTTTGACACAATCTGTATTGTAAAAGCGCTATATAAATAAAGGTGACTTGACTTGACTCAAGACAATCACCATTTACTGCATGTTCTCGATCTGACCACATCATGATATCAGATGATGATCTGATTGTGTACCTGACTCATCTGTCCGTGGAGAGGGATGGCTGTG
The DNA here is from genome assembly GCF_012432095.1 of Onychostoma macrolepis. Lineage (NCBI taxonomy): Eukaryota > Metazoa > Chordata > Actinopteri > Cypriniformes > Cyprinidae > Onychostoma > Onychostoma macrolepis. Next base: position 54,907,925 of record NC_081157.1, on the reverse strand, counting down.
ATGCCCAGGTTTCTGAGCAAGAGCGCCACCCGCTGGGCGTTATTACATGTGCCGCAGAAAACCATGAAGGAGTTCCCAGCCAGTTCATTCAGGATAGAAACCAGATAACAGTCCTGCAAACAGACACAAGCTCACATCACACACATTCACTGACAGCACTCTCCTCAGAGTCAGCGTTTAATAAAGAGAGAACCTTGTATTTGGACGGGATGAAGATGTAATACTGCTGCAGTTTGTCGACGGTGGCGTATTTGGAAGAAACGGCACATTTAACAGGATCCTGTAGAGCTGCGCGCTGCAGCTTCTGCACCTATAACACAGAGAACCGCCACTTTAATCAGGTCAGGACCGCTGCTTTAAACACAGTCTGTGTGTCTGAAACACAGAGAACCGCCGGCTTTTAAACAGGTCTACACTGATGCTTACAGTTACTTTCAACTGCTTGCACAGTCAGCTTTCAGAAATTATGTGACAAGTAAAAAGCAAAAGCACACACCAAATCTGCAAAACCACTCTAATTCTCAGCCTTTTTGTAAAACACAACACACAATTCTCTATGTAACACACAAATCTAACAGGAAGTATCTTGATTTCAAACACAACCAATCAAAAAGCCACACTAATTCATCTCTAACTGTATTCACAACCACAAATGCTTACAGGAAAAATGTTTCAATCTTGCTTTTGTGTTTACCATGAATTTTTCAGCATCTCTATACCAATTACTTTCAACCGTGTACAGAAATGTACAGAAGCTCATGAAAGAAGAGCTTCAGGTTTTGAGTAACTGTGTGTGTATATGATATATCCAACAATATAATATGGCAAAGGTGTTTGCAACATAAGACAATTGTTTGCTTTTGCTTGTGATATTTTGAATGCAGTGCTTCATTTTGCAAGAGATGTGAGGCTTTTTGCATTTTGTGTGTGCAATTCTTGGATTTGTGTGTAAAGGGGGGGGGCAAAGAATTGAAATTGAAAATGCGTGTAAGCAGCTGAAAAAGAAACTATAAAACATTGTCTGTGTGTTCGTACCTTTTTAGTCATGGTGGCCGAAAACAGGAAGGTGCGTCTGTCGCGAGGAATCACCTTCAGGATCTTATCCACCTGAAACACACGAGTACAGATACTGTACTGACATTACTGAGCTCAAACTACACACACACTCAAATGTTTGGGGTCACTATGTCATTATTGTTTTTGTTCATCAAGGACACTTTAAATTGATCAAAAGTGATGATAAAGACATTTATAATGTAACAAAAGATTTCTGTTTCAATGAAATGCTGTTCTTTTGAACTTTCTAGTCATCTGTGAATCCTGGAAGATAAAAAGTATCACGGTTTTCAAAGAAACATTGTGAAGTATAACGGTGTTCAACATTGATAATAATCAGAAATGTTTCTTGAGCTGCAAATCAGTATATTAGAATGATTTCTGAAGATCATGTGACACTGAAGAGTAATGATGCTGAAAATACAGCTTTGATCACAGAAATAAATTACAGGTACAAATCCAGCAACAACAGATCAGAGCAGCTGCACGATTATGACAAAAATCATAATTGTCGATTATTCCCTTGAGATTGTAATTGCGATTATTAATAATGATTATTTTGAACAGATTTATGCCATTGTTTGAAGCTGGATGCCATATTTTTATATAAAATCTATATTTAAAAAGGCTGAAAACACTCTTCCTGAACTTTTATTGCTTTTCTATAGCACTGAGCCTCAAATGTCAACTATACATTGGTTTGGTTTCTTCTTTAAACAAAAAAAAATGGTAAGATTATGCATGGTATAATAATGTTATACTAAAACTAAAAGAAAAAAAAAAGAAAAAATGATTTACTAAAGTTACATATTTCATTTACAATTAAACAGACACAATTTCAAATTACAGTAACATTTTACAGTACAATTTATGAGTTGGGATGCAGATGTACATTTAACAGTACCATTGTGAAAACTGTAACAGCCTCATCTTTTATACATAACCAAAAGTACAGACCCTCATTACCATGGTAAAAAAGTATATGGTTATAACTATATGGTTTCTATGGTGTTTGCATTGAAAAACAGTAGAACTAAAGACATTCAGTCAATTACAAATCCACATCAACTGATAGAATAATTAACAAAATAATGTAATTATATTCCTTTACTCCTTTAACATATTTAGTATATTACTAATATAATAATACTCAATATAAATATCCTACTTTTCTGCCACCGTACCATTGTTACCGTTAGTGTTACTACAGTAAAACTGTGGTAAATGTGGGTGATTTGTGGATTGAAACGTCTTCTAACTGGATCGTTGTTGCACTGTTTCTGCATCAGTGTTGATGAGAGTAACAGCTCCGATTTATTTAGCTTTAAACTAGTTTAAATTAAAGATACTGGAGAACTCTGCGCTGAACTCAAGTGCTTCTTACTGTATTTCACAGCGTTGTTTAGCGCGTGATCGCGACTGGTTACTGTAATAAACGCATGTGCTCTAAGCTCACGCTGCGCCGTTTTCTGTTGAGGCGAGCGGATAAAAGGTCTGTGTGGCACGCAGTTCAAATGAGTACCGCTATTTTGTTCCGCTTTTGACACGTTTAGCATTTAACACATCTATCATGCGCAACAGAGTGACAACGACTATCAGTTAGACAACATGTCTTTTATCCAGTGTGTTTGAGTTTGTTAAACCCCGCGCTGCAAACACCTCTCAAGCACACAGAATAATGCAAGTGGCCATTTTTAATTGTTTATTAGAGGTTCAAGCACGTAGTGCTGAACCCCTATTGTAATTGTAAGGATTTTTACAATAGGGGGCGCTACAGCAAACAAAAATATGAAATCGCTCATAAGTCCTAGACCGTTTGTCGCAGTAAACTTACTTTTACGAACTAGTCCTAGGTTTTTCGCCCGATCGGATCCAAACCACTGCAGAAATATTCTCTGGACAATGATTATCAATAATGATAAAAAAAAAGTTGAAATTTCGACTAACCGTCGCATAGGGACGCCAAAGCGTTCGTAAGGGGCCATTTTTACTAAAACGGCTATAATGCCTGAACAGAATGAGATATCTTCACCAAACTCGGTATGCGGTATGATTTCTATTGGGATCACTGGTATATCCCTTGATTGGTTTAAATCATATTTATCTGGTCGGACTCAGTTCGTTCAAATAAAAATTTTAAATCGCGGATATCTCAGATAACCAGTGGTGTGCCTCAAGGTTCAGTCCTGGGTCCTCTTCTGTTCATAGTGTATTTACTACCTCTAGGACAGATTTTTCGTAAATTTAATATAAATTTTCACTGTTACGCAGATGACACCCAGCTCTATATATCTTCGAAGCCCAGTTCAGTATTGCCGTCTTCCTCTCTTTTGCTCTGTCTTTCTGAAATTAAATCATGGTTTGCATGTAATTTTCTCAAAGTTAATAGTGCGAAAACTGAAATTTTATTAGTAGGTACTAAATCAAAACTGCGTAATTGTGGAAGTTTTACACTTACTATCGACAACTCTGTTATCTCTCCTTCTTCTCAGGTCAAGAGTTTGGGTGTCATCCTTGACAGTACTGTCTTTCGAGGCACATGTAAATAATATTACACGGTCCGCATATTACTATCTGCGAAATATTAATCGTCTTCGACCATCTCTTTCTGTTAATGGTACTGCTGTTCTCGTGCATGCATTGGTTACCTCTCGAATTGACTACTGTAACTCTCTGCTCAGCGGTGTTTCACAGAAACTTATTCATAAACTTCAGATGGTTCAGAATTCAGCAGCTCGGATCATTACACGAACACCGTTGAATGAGCATATTACTCCAGTTTTAGGGCACCTTCATTGGCTTCCAATCAGATATCGTATTCAATTCAAGATTTTACTTTTTACTTATAAGGCCCTTTATAATCTAGCACCTTCTTATCTTAGTGAACTTCTTCGTGTGTATGTACCTACTCGATCCCTCAGGTCTTCTGCTTCTGTGACTCTTGTTGTACCATCTGTACGTTTAACTACCATGGGAAGTAGAGCCTTTAGTTGTATTGCTCCGACACTTTGGAATACATTACCTCAATATATACGTAATAGTCTTAGTCCTTCAATTTTTAAATTGCGCCTTAAAACTCATTTTTTTAGATTAGCCTATCCTGAGTGATTTTATTTAGGTTATTGTGTATTGATTTTTTGTATTATTGTTTGTGTTGTTGTTTCTTCCCTTTGTTTAATTGTGTATTTTATTATTGTAAGGTGTCCTTGAGTGTCTTGAAAGGCGCCCACAAATAAAATGAATTATTATGCATGGGTGGCGCTATAAGATGGAAAAAACATAAATATGGCTATAACTACGTAAGCGTTAGCACAATTGACCTGAAAATTGGTATGCAGTGTCTTTGTCCAATGTGCCATAAGGATCTACGAGGACATTGGCGTATCTCAAAAAACATGGCTGCCATCGGCCAATGAAATTTGAGCACCTACTAGACAAGGTTAACGGAGGTCAATCAGAATGAATCTCGGTGGGCATGTTCGACTCATGGCCCTCAAAGTCTGTAAGAATTTTGAAAGAAATCGGCGACTAGTTGGCTCTAACGAGATTTATTGGCTCTGGAATCATGTGGTGTTTCACACATCCACACAATATGCATATCATTTGATAGATCTCCTCATAATGAACAACTTTGCCTCAAGAACCACTGCTGTCAATCAAATAGTTAATTATTCACAAATATGTTAAAATTTTTTGAATTTTGTCACTTTGATTATAACGGGGTCATTTAGAAAAGGGCCGTGGCCACATATACCCAAAAGCCTATAAAACCTAAATGAAAACTCAAAACTTTACAAAACTTGTGAGAGATGACTCTCAACCAACATGCAAAGTTTCATGGAAATCAGACCATAGGTGGCGCTATACCAGTTAAAAAGGCCTCAAAAACACAATTTCTGTAGAAAATGACCTCAAATTGCAGAACATGTTCATATATTCACACACACATTAGATCTACATATAATATTACAGATATCCTAATTCTGAACAACTGCTGTCAATCAAACTGTTCCGTATTTGAGATTAAAAAAAAAAAAAAAAAACTACTTTTGTGAACTATCAAAATTTTTTTTTTTTTTTAAATCAATAAAAACAATGCAGTACAATTCTCTAGACTCAATAGGTCAACAATTATTATTTGCATTTGGACAACTACAAACCGGTCATTTTATAATATGTTCTTTACATAGTGTACCCAAAGGCCTATTAATACTAAAAGAAAGCCCGCAACTTCTCTCAAAACTGTGTAAAATGATGCATAATTTCATTCTAAACAAGCATGCATTTAAGAGAGATTGGGCAAAGAATAACACTATAATAGTTATAAAGGTTAAAAACAGTGTTGTATAATAAATTGCGATTTATAATCACTAGATGGCAGCGGAAGACCACTAATGGGCTTATTAAACACTAAAACAGTTCATAGGTTTAGATATGGATTCATGCTTAAACATTATAAAATCGCTGTTATAACATTTTAAATCTCGAGTCAAAGTTTACCATTTTGTTCATACAGACATATCAGTTTTTACAATTTTGCCAGATTACGATTACAGTGAATCCTGACATCTAAACTCTTAAAAAGAGAAGACTTGCAATACGTTTTGTGTCACCTATCACTTACTTCAAATATCTATATCTGCAACAAAATGTGTGTGCATGCATGTCGTGTATGTGTGTGTAAATATGCTTATAGACTATTAATATACTAGTTTAATCATTTAATTTCAGTGTGTGTGTGTGTGTGTATGTGTGTTGTGTCTGTGAACCTATTCTCCATTTTGGATGTGTTTAACTGTCAGCCATACATCCAGGTTGGCCATGAGTCAAGACCTCCTTAAAGACCTTAAAGTGCTTGAACCCCGGTAATCGCTGCTTGCAGCTATATTTTATTTTTGTAATCGCGGCTTTGAACAATTATGTAATCGTGGCTTCCATAATCGTAATCGCGATTAGAAATTAAATTAATTGTGCAGTCCTAGTCAGAGTGTTATCAGACCTTCAATTATCATTACATTATATCACATGTTTTCAGAAACAGACCAAACAAGTTCATTCTCACGAAGAGAGATTCCCTCCATGTTAACATTAGGGCTGGGTATTGACAAATTTTGCAATTCAATTTGATTTTGATTCAATTCAAATCAATATTGATTATTTTGGATATATCTATCAGGTACAGTACATGGCACATTTTCTCAAGGAAAAAAACTCAACTAATGCTGTAAAATATACATGAGAGTCAGCTGGTACTACTTCATAATATTGGGGGTTAAAGTTAACTGATCTGTATCCAAATACTTACATTACACTCAATTATGTTTTTACGATAATAAATCACAATACTAACTTTACAATTACATAACTATATTTCTTCTCCAATTCATTTTTTTGAAATATAAACATTTAAATGGTGGCTGTCATAAAAACTTGACAGATTTATTCAAAAATAAATTACATTTTGAAGAACAGTAAACATTATGGATATAGTGCATATATTTAGCAAAATGCTCCTCTCTAGAGTTCATTTCCAGCTGACTACTGAGTTTATGGTCAACGAATATGTTTATTCTGAGGTAAATGTGACGTCACGTTACATATTGTTCTCAAGCTGTTATATTGACATCTTTCCACGGTTCCGAATCTGAGACTTTGTTTCATATCAAAAGTAACAAAGCACTAATTTTATTGCGATTTATTGAATGGGAGGATTGCAACAATGTTTCGTTCTTTAAATGAACACTATTAGTTTAATCGATTCTTGGGATTTAAGAATTGATATCGTTTCATAAAAATGAGAATCGATTAAAATCGAGAAATCAATATTTTTTGCTCAGCCCTAGTTAACATGTGTTAAATAAAGACATGTTCATCATCATATGACTAAACAACAGCGGAACTACGTATTATATTACAACACAAAAATAAACGAAAAGTTTATACACAATATCGCCGGTTACTTTGCCTTTTGTATGCAAAAAGGGACACGATAGGGGAAGGGATGCTGAGGTGGCCATTGTTGCAGCAACTCCCGACCTTTTGGTTGTAGCGACTGGAATTAAGAGGTCTCGGGCAGATGCGGTGTTCGATACAGGATGCACATATTCATTGATGCGCAAATGTTTGTGGGAAAGAATTAAGAAGGAGAATGATTCTTGTATTGGTCAAAAGTTTCTGATGGCTAATGGGCAAGAGAGTCGAGCTATAGGGAAGATTAATTAACTCGTTCACCTTCATGATACCCATTTGGTCGTTACTATATACGTATTGGATGACACCCAGTTATATTTGCCATTGTTGCTGGGGTTGGATTTTCTTTGCACAGGACAGGTTGCTTTAAAGCCTTAAGCCCAATTTATACTTCTACGCCGTAAGCTGTGCGTCAGTTTTCATTTATACTTCTGCATGGACGTGCAGCACATGGACCGCTAGTCTGCAGTGTCCAAAAGCGAAAACCCATCATGATGCATACCCCATGCCTTTGGTGCATGAAATCTTGAGTCTTTGCGAGGTGCACAGATTTTCAGTTCACTGGATTCACAGAGTGGATTCTCAGGGAAAATGTCCTGGGAGAACTGAAAGGAACGGTATGCTTTGTGTATATCGATGATGTGATTGCTTTTTCACAGACACCAGAGCAGCACTTACGAGATCTGGAGGCGGTTTTCCAAAACCTTCATGTAGCTAACTTTACCTTAAATGTCAAAAAGTGCCATTTTTTCATGTCCCAAATAGTATTTTTGGTAAATGTGGTATCAGGTAACGGTGTGGAAGTTGATCCAGAGAAAGTGAAGGCAATTCTGGCTTACCCTCGGCCCGGTGATTTGAAAACTTTACAGCGCTTTATTGGCATGTTGGGTTGCTATCATAAGTTTATTCCCCACCGTGCAGATATAATTGCTCCCTTGAATAATTTGAAAAAGAAGGGGCAATCTTGGGATTGGACATCGGCATGTCAGGTAGCTTTTGAAAATTTAAAGCAAGCATTGTTGCAATTACCAGT